>NC_029777.3:110825159-110851580 GCF_000817695.3 Arachis duranensis
CTTTTTTTTTTTTTGCATCGTATTTTTTTATTGTTTATTCTTGTTTTTCGTGGAGGTTTGTCTGCGGCTACTTTGAATTTGACCGAGTCAACAGAGCAGCAATCCCAAAGATAGTAGCTTATTTCAGTTATTTGTATGCAAAATTAATGGTTGTTCTTTAATAAATCAAGGACCAATTTTTTTATTTTTTTTTAAATAAAAGAGTTGAACACACTAAACTAAAAAGAGAACCGAAAACACCAAATTAACAACTAAAAATATAATCAAATTAAAAATCTCAATTCGTAGTTATTTTTGATATTGCTATTAATAATCATAAAGGTTAATATTCAATAGTCAATATTATTCTACTCTTGTTTTTCTCTACATCCGAATTTTTGTTTTTGAAGATCCTAACATTGTTTTTTAGTCGAATATTTTAGATGACACCAAAAAATATAACTTTCTTTTAAGATATTTTTCTCCAATTTTTAAAATATTGCTAAATTGTATCTAAAAGAGATTATAGTCTACTAGAAGCAGTTAACCAGATACATTAATATATTATATCTATCAAGTAGATTTAGAAGTCACAAAAAAATAAATAAATAAAAAATATTCTCAAATTATTTTTACATAATACACAAATATTATCATTTTGATTAACAACATTTAATTTATATAATATTTTCTTAATATTAACCTTGTTAACTTAGACAAATCAAATAAATAATTTAACTTTTAAAACAAAATCTCTTCAAATAATACTAATAAAATTATAATTTGTTATATTCTTTGAAAGTATTTCAGCTTACATTACACACAAAAATTTAAAAGGAAAAACATTTATTTTATCAAACAGTTTGATCTTTTTTTTAGTTATTAATTTGATTGATTGTAAAATTTCATCAAATTAAATAACTAGTTCCAACTCTTCCTCCTCCGGCTATTAAAATTTTCATATCTGTAAAAAAAAAAAAAGATTTTTTTTGGATGTACCCATTGATTCATACATAGAAATTTAAAGAGAGAGAGTCTATCAAGTATCAATTAACCTTAGTCTTTTATTCCTTTTCATTTTTCGTCTTGATTATTGACCCTAGTTAATTTAAATCTATTATTCCCTTATCGTAATTGTTTGTCCTTTTTCTTCTATCATTTCGCCGTTCAATTATTGCTGCAATAGCATTTGTGGGTGTTTTTTTTTTTTGGAAATATTTTGATTCAACTCCTAAAGTCCATTATGACAATCTTTTAAAACCAAGTTGAAAACTATTTCACCAAAATAATTTATCAGATCTTCAATTATATACACAGGACGATGAGTACTAACATTAATTCCAACAACCAAAGCATGTCCCTTGTGAGTACAAGGCTTACAGGGAGGAATATTTTTCTATATATGTATTGTCAACAATGGCAGCTTAGGGAGGTTGATTTGACCCAAAGAGTTCTAAATCAACTATAATTAAAAAATAGAAAATGCTACATGTACAACACTAATCAGCTTTTAATCAGTTTTTATTAATATTTAATTATTTTTTATTAAAATATATCTTTATTTTTAGAGTACATATTTATAAATATTTTTAATTTAAATAATAAAAATATAAATCAATCTAACTTCTTTCCAATTTTATAGTTAACTATTAGGACTTTGCTTCTTTTTACTCAATCTTCCATAACAAATCTGATTTGTTGTTTCTTTTTTATCGTAACTTTCACACTGTAAAGCACCCTCGCAATCAAACATGATTTGTTATTAGTTGCATTAGTGAATTTCAAAAACAGGAACCTCCCAGCCGAAGCCTCTCTCATTTTCATCAGTGAAGGTAGCTAAAATACCTTTTAATCTTTATTGATGAAAGGTATAACCACTTTTTATATACGTGCTTAATTAATGTTATAAAATATCATATTCATCATTTTTAATTATATTTAAAAATAAACAGAAAAATTCCATTCTTATTTAATTGGAACAAGTTTGATTTTATTAATAGAATTGTTAGAATAAAGTATTTTTACTTAATTAGTTTGAGTAAAGAAACAAATAAAAAATCTAGAATTTACGAGAGAAAATATAGCTAGTATAGTCATAATAATTGTGTTTTTATTTTACAATTATAACACATCTAATAGTATGATATTATATACAAAATATTTTTAAAACACATCTAAAATCGTAAAAATCTAGTTTTTAAATATACACGTTTTTAAAATCGTAAATTTCTAGTTTTTAAATAAAAACGCACATAAACTATTTTGTACTTAATTAGTTTGAGTAAAGAAACAAATAAAAAATCTAGAGTTTACGAAAGAAGATGTAGCTGGTATAATCATAATATAATTGTGTTTTTATTTTTCAATTATAACATATCTAATAGTATGATATTATATACAAAATATTTTTAAAACACGTCCATAATCGTTATAATATATTTTTAAAACACATCCATAATATATTTTTAAAACACATTCATAATCGTTATAATATATTTTTAAAGTTGAATTTTAAATTTTGATTCATTTGAATTTTAGTTGTGTACTTAAATTATAATATATTTTTATATTAAATGTATTAATTTTGAAACGAAAATTTAAAATTTAAATTTTAAATTTTAGTTTGATTTAATTTGAATTTTAAATATGAATTTAATTTTTAAAGATACTAAATCTATTTATATTTTTTAGATGTGTTTGTTTTATTTTTTTGAATTATTGTAAGAAAAGGTTGAATATTGTACCAATTTTAAAGATACCTAGTTGAGTTATTTTTTTTAATTATTATTATTATTATTATTATTGATATTATTGCTTTAGACTGATATTATTATGGTTGTTGTCGTGGTCACAATATTTTCCACAATCTGACGGGGCTATGTTTTTATTATTTATTACTATTTTCTGTATTTTCCACAAGCTATATATCTAAGGCTAGCAAGAGTAGAGTTCCCTTTCGAATATGCAACAATAATATTCCATATTTTATAGAGCAATATTAGGGAGTCAATAATTTTTGTGATTGTTAGCCATCAACTAGTCATCAATGATAATTTGATGGTATGAGATTGGTGTGAGATTTCATCCAATGTCTCACCTTTCTGTTAATTATATGCTGGCCAAAATTCAATAAAACTGCTGTGCCTAAACTTTTCCTAATGTCAATTACGTACAGAATTACTTGGTCAACATTTCAAATATTATTATTCCTATTACATATTTATAGTAGTAATTGATTGACAATGACAATTCTTAAAACGCGTTTCTAGCACAAATAATCCAAACCTTATAATTAGAAGAGAGACAAGATAATAGACTTGTAATTAATATAACAATATTGCATTTTAATTATTGTTCAAATAAATTTAAGATGATATTTTAAAAAAATAAACTACTATTTATTTAATTTTCCGTGTATATAAAAACAACTAAACCTTAATTCGAAGTGTATGAACATTTTATTTTATTTTTAAATTAGTCTTAAACCTTGACTGTGATGAATCCTTGATTTTCTCAAATTAAATTCGTATATTATTTTTCAGACGAAAAATAAATATATCTCTTTAATATTTGAATTGATATGGAAATTGACGAAAACATCGCGTGAAATTGTACCATCAGAAAACTACACTGGAGGAAGAAACAAAAACCAACTTCTGGCTTAGAATATCACCCAATGAATTGAGTTAAAATGACATCAAAATGTTGAGACATTATAATCAAAACTATATGACAAATAATTAATGTGACATATTATGTTAACAAGCTAAGGTAGTCAATATATATTATATACACAAGACCTTAGCATCAAAATTTTAATTTCATTTTGTACGTTTTCTCTTGTTGGTTAGTGGTTCAATATAAAAAATGTGGATAATCACATTTAATTTGTTCTTTATTGGGACTTCACCAATCATATTTATATAATCTATTATCATATATTGAGGGTCATGTTTCCTCATTGAGTCAACAAAGACCGGCCAGGAGATAAAATTTGTCGTTATGAATTGCAGAATAGAAAGTTCTAACACACCAAACATACAACGTAATCTTCCTTCATTTATTCTATTCGCCATAAGGGTGCCAAAGTCTTCTTTAATTTTTTATTTTATTTTCCAATTAATTCTCGAGAAAGGGAGAAGTTGACTTTATAATAGTTGGTCTGTTGGTGGTTGTTTGTCAAAAAAAGTGAACAAATAAGAAACTTCTCAATGTTTTTATTATTTATTATTATTAAAACCTTCTTAATTATACATGCATAATCCATCATTTATTTAATTCATAAAACTATAAGACACAAATAATGGTTGAATAATGTTGTTAAAAAATTATACTGATTTTATCAAAATTAAACATATTATTTAGATGATTTCTAATATTCTTTTTGCGATTCGGAGTTTAAAAATCAAATAATTAACTTTGGTGTGTTAATTTGGCTCTAATTTATGTTGGAACTTGTTTTAAAATTTAATGATGCATGTAGATTAGAATTCTTTTTTATTCTTACATAAAATAACCATTCGTAATTTTCAACAATTATATATATGTAAGTCATTATGATTATCTCGTCAAAAAATAAATTAATTAAGATTATTAATTTAATCTTATACAAACAATAAATTATATATTGTTATATTAGTAAAAATAAATAATTTTTAAATTTATTATTTAAAAAATAATTTAAATACATAAATTTTATTGAATGACTGTATAAAATTTTTTACGTTGTTGATATACCAAAATTAAATTTTAGAATTAATAGTAATAAAGAGTTAATATATTTTACATAGATAAAACAATTTAAAAATAAAAAACTTTAAAAAGTTACGTTGTTTTTTTTTTTGTCATTAGACTATTCACACACCGAACTCAGTCATACTATGAGATTCTTAGACCTCATTCCAATCTTAGTTGAAATTTTAATCTTAATAAAGTTTGATAAAAGAACTATAAATTCTCCATTTGTGCAAACCTCACCTGCAAAAAGTTAAGTTGTTTACAACAAGTGATAATTAAGTTCAATTCCATATCACCATTAAAAAAAATAAGTACAATATAATTTATTTTGAATAATAGTTAAAAAAATACTAAAAAATTATCAGAATTTATTAATTTTAATTATCAGTTAGTTATCGATTTTAAAAATACGTAATAAAATATATTGTTAGATTATTAGATCAAAAAATTAAACTAATAATTAAATAACGATAAAAAGTAATAAATTTTGATATAGTTATTCAAAAGTTTTAGACATACCATCCAAATAATTATTCGAGTCTTTATAAAATATTAATGCAAATCTGGATTCCACTGAAGAATAATCAAATTCAGTTTAATAATTAAAAAACTCCTATTTATTTTATTTTTATTTATAGGCTTATATATATAGGCCCTCGACCTAGCTAAAGCCAAATGCCTCAATTATTATTTTGGTAGGGTGACACAACTAAATAACAAATTAAATAGCATACGGTTCATAACAGACATTTTATTAAAGAAGCAACCGCATTGAAGAGAGCAAGGACATTGTCTTAGCACACATCATCTTCTCTTCTTAAATTCTTTGGTTGCTAAGAAAAAGTACTTCATTCAACCACTTTCTCCTTCTTCTTGCTCTAACTCTTTAACTTAATTTGTTAGTTCTATCAAGTAAATCAAACTAAACCGTGGTGATGATTGCTGTTGATGAGTTAGTTCATAATAAAGGTGCTAAAGCTTTGGAGAATCCAAATCCTTGTAAAGATCTTAAGGTACATACCTTCATTATTCAAATCTCTGTCTTTGGTTATGAATTATTGAACTTTCATGAATCTCACTAACGACCAAGAAACTTTGGGTTTTCAGAGATGGGTATATAGGATTTGTCATACTTGTCAAATTTAGGACCAACCATTTTCTATGGATATCTGAAAATTCATAGAAATTTTTTGTAGGAAAATATAATTCCAAATTTAAGAATGAATAGCTAAAAGAGCCATAGTTTAATTTCTTTCTCATTTTCAAACCTAAGATATTTTGACTTATTCATGTTATTTATACACAAAAAAATAATTAGTAAATTAGTTATTTGTATAAAACATATATTAAAACATAAAATATACATTAAAAATAAATTAAATAATATATATTACTTGATTTAGTACTTAATTCTTTTGTATACATATAGTATTTTTTATTTTGACTTATGCATTTTTTTCTCTATTATTATTTGTATTGAATGAAAAAAGAATTCAAAAATTGATGATTTCTTTGTGAAAAAAAAAGCATAATAATGTTTTCTTTTTAATAAGTATGATCACTATATTGAGTTAGTCTAATATAATATATAGTTATAATAGTTAGCAAACTCATTTTCTCTTGAATTTTAGAATATAAAAAGAAAAAAGGAATTAAAAGAGAGCATATCAGCATAGTATCTTAGAATTAAGTAATAATTTCATAAGCTTAGGTATTATAAATTTGTAACCAAAAGGAAAATTTTTTTATTTACTAACAATTTAATTAGCTGGAAATTAAAATGTGCTATATAGTGTATATGAGATGAAATAATGCAAGAATATCCATATATATGAATAAGAACAACCTCCATGTGATTGTTGTGCAGGTACATCTTTCAATATGCTTGGAACTTCAGAAACTCGTAGATAGAATCTTGCACATAATATTAGCTACTGAATCAGCTAGACCAAATTGTACTTTAGCCATAAAAGCACTCTGTTCATTACACCTCCATTTGAACAAAGCCAACTCCATTATCAAACACTCTTCTGAATGCAGTAAACTCTACATGGTATATACTTTGTATAATATGTTCTTCAAAGCTATTAATTGGTGGGTTTTTTTTGTTGGGTTAATTTCAATTTAAGATTTTTGGTTTAGAATTCATAAAAATGTGTCATCGATTTGCAAATATGAGATTGACTATATTGACAATTTTTTCATCAATTACTAACACATTTAAGAAAATTCAAGAGATCAATTTGCAAATGTTTAAAATTCGGGAACCAGAATACAAATAGAATAAATTTTAGGGGGTAAAATGCAATTAACCCAATTATAATAATTGTATCCTCATCATATACTCTAGTAATAAATATGTTTTTGCAATAACTAACTACATATTTCACTGCTTAATTTAGGCTATGACATCACATAGGATACTTTCAAGATGTGAAAAAATTCGAAATGCATTTGAGTTATACTTGACTCAAATTCAAAGTGCTGTTCCATTGTCCTTGGCTGCTGAGGTTAGTATGTAACACACAGAATTGTTCTGTGATCTCTTTCATACATATCCATCCTTGGCATAAGTTTTCAAACATCTGAGTATGTATTCCACATATTGTTTGTATTTTTATGTTCTAAATTTTTAGAGTGTTAGAGATATGAAAAGATTAATTACAAGAATATTCTAAAGTGACTGGGTGAGGACAAGATGTTATATAAATAGGATGATCAAATTATAAATGTTTTAATGTACTTTAAGTTACTTGTAACTTAAGGAAGTTCCTTTCCTTTTGAAGAAAGAACTTTTCGCTTAGAATTTAGATTTTATAAAGTTATTCAATCACATTTAAATATAAAAAGTTGTTATTTTTGTTGACGTAATGATACATAATTAAGTACATATGCAAAACTACTTTATAGTTAACAACGTGTTGTTATTATGAGTTAGGTATTTGTTTAACTTATTAACTAACACAACGATTTCGCCTACAGATATCTGGAATACTCCATGATCTTAAGGATACAGAATTTTCCCTAGGAATTGAAGAAGTTGAAGCTAGGAAAGCAATTCTAGCATTGTATGAGAAGGACTTAAATGATTCAGCTTCTTCTATGGAGAATGCAGAACTTGAAGCCATTCAAATTGCAACTTCAAGGTTGAAAATAAACTCTACATTCTCTCTCATAGTAGAGAAAGCATCACTTAGGAAGCAACTTGATCAAGTTATTAATAATGACACAAACCAAAAGGAGAAGCAACTTCTACAATACCTTTTGTATTTATTGATGAGATATGGCAAATTCATTCATCAAATTGGAAGCAACTCTTTGGATCATGACTTAGTTGTGGATAAAGAACATAGTCATCAAGTTATGGAATCAATTGACAATGTAGTTAGAGACTTTGAAGTACTTAGTACTTGAGGTTATATAGGTCAACTTTTGTTCAAAACTTATCTAACATTAGTTAGGAATAAAAAGTACCCTCAAGGTTAAAAATTTTATGAAAGTGTCTTTAGGACACTTGTTAACAAAATACTATTAATTTTTATTTGATTAGATTAAGATTATTTTAAATTTTTTTCTAATTATATTTCTCTAGGCTACTAAGTTATTGACAATGTGTGTTAATCATTTAATAGCCATATGATGTAACAAACTAAATGTATAACAACTTAAGGTTTGACCCATTTTCACATCTAGGAGGATTTTTATTAACATCATGCTTCTTGTATTGTTATCTATAGTCTATTGGAGATTAGAATTTATAACTTCTAAAAAGTTTTAATGTTATCTTCGGTCTTTCATCTTACAAAATATTCAACAAAAACCAGTATGCATAGTTTATAATTTAGTGGTTAAATTTGAGTTTGAAGTAGTGTATTTCATTTGTGTCCTTCTCCCTTAACTATCTTTAGTTAAAAAGAAATCACCACAAAGAAATTAGAGTGAGAGAAAATAGAATAAAAGACTATTTTGGCTTTCCAAAAATTTAATTTACAACAAAATACATTTTCAACAAAAGAAATAACATTTTAACCTTTGAAGTTGATCTTTATTGAAACAAAATGCACCAAATATAAAGAAGCATGTTCTAAAAAAATAGAAATCAAATTTTGACGTAATTTTTTTAAGGATTTTTTCGGCAATTTTTTTTATGGAAATGAAAAATAATAAAAATTAGAAAAATGTTTAGATATCGAAATTTACCTTAAGTTTTTTAAATATATCTTCTAAATAATTATATAAATGTTTTTTCAAAAACTGGATCAACTGTATGAACTAGTTACCATTTATGAAAACGTTTTTTTTTTGGGTCATTAAGAAAAAGTTTCATTCTTGAAGAATTAACTGATACTTTTTCTTTCGAAGGCCTTTTTGGCGTTAGTATTCTATTGGGCGTAGGCCCACCATAGAGAGAACAGAAAAAGCATTGGGCCCAAACACAAAATTATTTTATTTTATATTTTGTTTTTGGTTTTGGTGCATTTCCATTCTTGTCCTTCTTCTTCCCCGAATCTAAAACCCTACATTCCAAAACTCACATCAGAAAGCAAAGTCTGCAATTCATTCGCACAGAAATGAGTTGGAGAACTCTATTCTCCAGACACAAAAAACTCACTCCATTCTTACAATTTTCCCAAAATGCCCCTTTTCGCTCTTCAATATTCCATCCACTACCCTTTCCTCCCTCCACCGCCACCGCCACCTCCAGGAACTTTCACTCCTCCCGAGTCACCGCCCAACTCGGCGCCCAACTCGGTTCCCAGCTCAGAAACTCTCTCGTCCCTTCAGGCTCCATTGCCGACGAAGAAGACGCCGATGGAACCATGAACGAGTTCCTGTCCCGATTCGTGTGGATGATGCGGAAGAAGGTTCGGGAATCGTATCCTGATTCCGACAAGGGAACTGTCGACACCATGCTCCTCGTGATCGTCGAGCGCGTCGTTTCGGAGCTCGAGAAGGGAGGGTTCGATGGCGTCCTTGGGGCGGCGACGGCGACGTTTCGTCCCGGTGACAACGGCGATTTCAGCGAGGATTTGTGGAGGACCGTGTGGGAAGTGAGCAACAATGTGATCGAAGGAATGAATAAGGAGAGGAAGAAGGAGAAGATGAAAGGTTTCTTGCAGTGTGATGAGGTGAAGCAGATGTGCAGGTTAGTTGGTTAAGTTGGTTATTTATTCGGATTCAGATTTGAATTCAGTTATTAGTTTGTTAGTTATTTTTCCTGTTACTGAGGCAGTTATGGTTAGTTATAAGGATCATAATAACTATGGCCTCTCTCAAAATATTGGAGAAATTGTTGCGTCTAAAATTCATTGTTTTTGGATGCAATTCGTATAATCTGTCAGAAGAAAGATTAATTTTATGAAATTGAGTAGGTGTGATTAGTTTCAGGGGATCTTTAAGTATTAGTTACTTTGAGAATGTTATTTAAGACTTTGTATCTATCTACATTTATATATAAACTGCAGATATGAAATGATTGATCATAACTCTTTCTGTATGCTTTTGCGATAAATTTCAATGATTATTAAACTCATCATTTTGCCCTCAAACTGTGTTCTATACAATAAGGTTTGCTGGCGAGGTTGGAATACGAGGGGACTTGCTTAGGGAGCTGAGGTTCAAGTGGGCACGTGAGAAGATGGAGGAGCATGAATTCTACGAGGGTTTGGAGTGCATGAGGAAAGAAGCCGAAGCTGAAGAACATGAAGAGGAGGAACAAGGGGGTACAGAACATGGGGATGCTGGTGTTGGTGTTGCTGAGGAAGGGGGTAAGGTTGTTGGACTTCCCAAGAGGAAGGGGAAGATAAGGTACAAGATTTATGGGCTCGATTTATCTGATCCAAAGTGGGCACGTGTGGCTGATAGGATCCATGAGGCAGGAGAGGTCATGTGGCCAAAGGAGGCAAAGCCAATAACTGGGAAATCCAAGATTGTTACCGAGAATATTCTGAAGTTAAAGGAGGAGGAGGGCAGTGATGAGTTGTTGAGGCTGTTAGCCGAGTGGGTGGAGCTCTTGCAACCCAGTAGGGTTGATTGGAAGAGCCTGCTTGACGGATTGAAACAGCAGAATCCACCCTTGTACTACAAGGTGTGTGTCAGTGGTTTAATATAGTTATCTTATTTTACGAAACCATCATTATAGTACATTTATTTTCTGAAGTGAATTATTTAAGTTATGATGGGATGAGGTGGTACTTATTTTGATGTTGGATTAATTTTTTTTCAAATCGTGTATTTCCAGGTGGCGGAAATTGTATTGACTGAAGATTCTTTCCAAACAACTATATCTGACTACTGTAGGCTTATTGATGCCTATGCTAAAGAGAATCGGTTTGAAGATGTTGAGAGGATGGTAAAGAAGATGAACGAAAAAGGTATGGTACCAGATGCCTCAGCAGCAACCGAATTGCTCCACATGTACTGCAAGGCGGGAAATCTTGAGCGCGCAAAACAAGCATTTGAAATCTTGAAGGCCCAAGGCTTCCAGCCAAACGTAAAAGTCTACACCGCACTGATCATGGCCTATGTAAATTCCAACGATCCTGCAAAGGGTGAATATCTTCTTAGAGAGATGGATACAAAAGATGTTAAACCAACTAAGGAAATATACATGGCACTGCTGCGAGCATTTTCTAAACGCGGTGAAGTTACTGGAGCTGAACGGATTTCTACAATGATGCAGTTTGCAGGATTCCAGCAGACTAAGGAGACATGCACATTACTTGTTGAGGCACATGCAAATGCAGGTAACCCAGATGCGGCTAGAAGGAACTTTGATTACATGAAAAACTTGGGGCATAAGCCTGATGATAGGTGCACTGCTAGCATGATTGTGGCTTATGAGAAGAAAAACTTATTGGACAAAGCATTAGAACTTCTTTTGAAGCTCGAGAAGGATGGGTTTGTGCCTGGGGTTGCAACTTACTCTGTTCTGGTAGATTGGATGAGTAGGTTGCTGCTCGTTGATGAGGCCGAACATCTTTTAGGCAAAATTGCTCAGCAAGGCGAGGCTCCTCCGTTTAAGGTTCAAGTGAGTCTCTGTGATATGTATGCGAGGGCAGGAAATGAGAAAAAGGCCCTTCAAGCTCTTGGTGCTGTCGAAGCTAGGAAGGATGAATTGGAACATGCTGATTTCGAGAGAATAATCCAGAGCCTTCTTGCTGGCGGGTTTGAGCAGGATGCACGAAGAATGTGTGGCATCATGGAGGCGCAGGGTTTCGCTCTATCGGAATCCCTTCGGATGGCCCTTTTGAAACCTAGCCGCAAATTCCCAAAGTTTAGATAGTTTAGGACTGGTTTTGGAGTTATGAGAAGAGCCATTTTTATCTGACCAACAAATGCAGCCTGTCTTATAAAGGAAGCCATGGTCTTTTGGATTGACCATAGCAATAAAGCATTGAGTTTTTGCTTCGTCAGCTTCTCATTTTTGTATTATGTTTTTGAATTCTCCCCTTGTAACATGTCTGCAAGATGTTCAGATTAGTGATTTACTTCACTCATTTTTCTTATTCTTTTGAACTTGGCCTTTCACTTTTGTACAATATAATTCAATTTTCTATAGCCTATTGATTATGTATACATACGGAATTAAAATTAACTTGTAATAAAACGACATAAGAAGTCATTTAAAAAATAAAAAATGCTTGAAAATGAAGTTATTATGTTTCAATACAAAAAAGCTTAGTATCTTCATATTTGTTTACCTGTCCTATGAGGTTTGCGAAATTCGAATGGTGTGTGTATCTTGTATCTAAGGTAGCGTTTATAATACTTGTTTAAAAAGTGTTTGGAAGCAGAGACATGGATACTGTCTGGACACGGAGTTTTTTATAAATTTTGTTTTCCATTTTTTCTTGGATATTTTTTATTATTCCACTATTACCCTTCTTATTTTTCATATTCCTGCTCTTTCTCTATCTTTTTCTTTTTCAGATATTCTCTCCTTTCTGTAGAAACTTTTATTGGGGTAGATAATTCTTTTTTTATCGTTTTTACTTTAATACCATTTTAACTTTGTATTATATTATTTAATTTGTAATAAAAATAATAACAAAAATAATTAATCTTAAAATTTTTGAAAAATAAATATTATCAAAAGTAAAATTGATCTTTTAAAATACTAAAAAATAATTTATAAGTCGTAATTGATTTTATATAATTTAAAAAAATTAATTTTTTGAAAAGGAAAATTAATTTTTAGATAGAAAAAATTAATTTTCTAAATAAAAATAGATTTTTATGTGCAAAAACTAATTTTTTTCATATAAAAATGGATTCTTTTTTAAAATTGATTTTTTATTTAAAATTAATTTTTTTTAAGTTCTGTCTGTACTCCTATGTATTTTTATTTTTTATTAAATTAATTTGTATTTGATGTAAAAAATTTAGAATCACAGGACTATTTTAATTATTTTATATAATACTTTAGTCTTGTCCATGTGTATTCAAACATTTGCTAAGGGTATATGTGAAGAATGGCACTTTTTCTTTACTTTTTGTATGGAATTGCTGTACCTCATGAGTGTGAACCAACCTTAGAATAGTAAATAAATGCAAAGTAAAAAAAAGAAAAGAGTTCCATATTCTTATGATTTCTAAATGTGAATTTCGTTTTTAGATACCATTGAAATAAATTAGTCCTAAAGACATGGATGATTGACACAAGTATCAGGAACCATATAAGCTTCTATCAGGCAAAGCATATATACTGGGGATTCCTTTTGTTAGGGATAAGAAATTTTATTTCCTCTAGCATAGTGTGTTTTAAGCTATGAACAGGGACATTTTATTGAATCGTCGTATTCGTATTCGCGTGTTAAATATATTTTGGACACACTAAAATATTATCACATATTGACATATTTAACTTTATTGTTGACTTATATTTTTTAAATAAATTTAAAAATAGTATATGTTATTATCTTAAATGCTTTGTATAATTAAACAAGACATTAAAAATACTTAAAAATTAAGAATCCCTGTCATTGGATTCCATCGCCGCTTCTGCATTAAAGCTTCTTCAGAAATGCTGCGATCCCACATTGAAGTGTTATTTCCTATTTTAAATTAAGTATTATTATTGTACTCTTTGAGTACGTTTGGGAGAACTTCAATTTTGTTTGCACTAGCCTAATAGTTAGGACTTTTTTTTGCAATTCTATTCTAATAAATAAAATTCTTTGTCTTTGAAAAAAAATACTTAAAAATTATACTCTACATTAATATCAATAAAATATTAAGATATTATTATAATTTATCAAAAAAATGTTTTATATTTAATCAAAAATATTATTTGCATACTAAAATTAGTCACTAAAATAAGCTAATATTTTTATGTGTATTTTACACTGATAGCTAATTTTGATATACATCTAATATGACTGTTTTATATGTATATTATATCTCTACGATTCACAAAAAATTAAAATTAGTATATTCACGTATTCCATATCATGTCCTATGTCAACGTCAATGTCCTTAAAACATTAGTCTAACCAAGGTAAGAACAATGTCAACTTTTTAAATGGAATCAATAAGAAAGTGCTCCCAAAAAAAAAAGCAAAAAGAAACTGTGAGCACAAGTAATAAGGAGTCCCATAATTCATGTAAGGTATAACTTGTATCCTTAGTTTATATATATACACTCAAATAAATGTGATCCCATATTAAAGTGTTATTTCTTATTTTAAATTAAGTATTATTATTGTACTCTTTTGAGTACGTTTGGGAGAACCCAATTCTGTTTGCACTAGCCTAATAGTTTGACTTTTTTTGCAATTCTATTCTAATGAATAAAATTCTTTGTCTTTGAAAAAAAATACTTAAAAATTATACTCTACATTAATATCAATAAAATATTAAGATATTATTATAATTTATCAAAAAAAATATTTTATATTTAATCAAAAATATTATTTGCATACTAAAATTAGTCACTAAAATAAGTTAGTATTCTCATGTGTATTTTATACTGATAATTAATTTTGATATACACCTAATATGACTGTTTTATATGTATATTATATCTCTACGATTCACAAAAAATTAAAATTAGTGTATTCACGTATTCCATATCATGTCCTATGTCAACGTCAATGTCCTTAAAACATTAGTCTAACCAAAGAAAGAACAATGTCAACTTTTTAAATGGAATCAATAAGAAAATGCTCCAAAAAGAAGCAAAAAGAAACTGTGAGCACAAGTAATAAAGAGTCCCATAATTCATGTAAGGTATAACTTGTATCCTTAGTTTATATATATACACTCAAATAAATGCATGACTGCAATTTGCAGCATTGCATTCAAAGACAAACACGAGCAAAAAAAATTCATCATTCTTTTGTGTCATCTGATTTTAAATTAACTATCATCCATGACTCTTAAAAGGCAATCCTTTCGGCTAAGGATTCCGTGGCCGTTTGCGCCTATCGGCGGGCCGAGTACTGAACGGCCACGCCGTCCGAAAGGCAAAACAAAATCTACCAAAGATTCAGACACAGATGTACCAATTCAAAGAGCACCTTCACCACCACCTAAGCCTCCAATAATAGAGATTCCTGAAAAGCCAACAACTACTTCTGTGATGATTGAATCTTCAGTTCCTTCTCCATCAAAAGCTTCAACACCATATCACACTCCACAACCTTCTCCATCCAAAACTTCAACACCATTTCACACTCCATCACCATCACCATTACTCCAACATTCTATAGTGTCCTCTTCTCCCAAGACTCCACCAAAGCTTGCTACCCAAGAAACCACAAGGCCTGAACAAGAAGAGGAAAACAAGGATGTCTCTGAGCCAAAGATAATGTCAATTGAGCCTCAAGACTCTCAGCAACAAGTCTCTAAAACCGAACCAGCTTCTAATCAACCTCCTACTTCTCAATTGCCTCCATTAGCAGAGCCAACCAGCGAGGCGTTAAAGCGCGACACTGAAGAAAGAACTCTGCCTGCATTGCCTGATTCTGAAGAGGAAGAAGAGAAGATTGTAGAGGCAGTGTCTGAGTTTGAGCCTGTGCCTCAAGAAACCGAAACAAAAGCAAAATCACCTTTGAAAACCATCCCCAATTCACCTCAGATGCCAACACAGCCTCCAGATTTCAAATCACAAACTTCTTTTAAGCCTTCATCTCCAGTTTCTAAAACCGAACCAACCTTTGATGAACCTCCACCTCCTCAATTACCTCCTTTAGCAGCGCGAACCAGCGAGGCGTTAATGCGCGATGCTGACGAAAGAACTCTGCCTGCATTGCCTAGTTCTCAAGGGGAAAAAGAGAAAATTGTTGAGGCTGTGTCTGAGCTTGAGCCTGTGCCTCAAGAATTTGAACCAGAAACCTCTTTTAAGTCTTCATCTCCAATTTCTAAAACTGAACCAACCTTTGATCAGCCAAGTATTCAAGAAAGCACTTTGCCTTCATTACTTGCCTCTCAAGAAACCGAATCAAAAGCTGTCTCTTTTCATCATGAACCAACCTCTGATCAATCCCTTTTGGCGTTGCCGAAAGAAGCTGAGCTTAAGATGAAGTCACCATTGAATACCATCCCAAAGTTGCCTGAGGAATCTTCTAGACATGAAATGGAACAAACAACATCGACAGAAAAGAAGTTTGATTTGCATGGTGCTGCTGAGAGTTCCAAGCCCTCTTTGAAACCACAAAGCAAGTTACTTGAGCCTCAAGAAAAGGAGAAAGAGGTCCATGAACATGTTAAAGCAAGAAAATCCAAAGGCATATCCACTAGCCAACCAATTCTACATACCATAGCATCTAGTTCAGGAACAAAGAGCAATAAGGATCCATTCTCTGAGGTGTTTCGTCCGCGATGCAGAACACAACGAGTAGTAGAGAGAAACTTGATGTTTGCAACTTCCAAGTTTATGTCAAGCATCTCACCAGAAAAGGCTGCATTTCATAAAGGCATCGTAGGCGATGTTTCGAAGTTTGTTCACAAACTATCCACTGAGGAACAAACACAGGTTGTGACACTGGCTGGGGAGAACAGAGGAGCCACAATGGAAGTTGATAATTTGGCGAAGAATGAGGCCGATGAGGCCGAAGAGGGCGAGCCGGAACAGAGCTCCCAGGTAATCACAGACATGGATGGAAACACTGAGAAAGATTTAACCAAGGATGATGCATTTGGGATGGCTTATGTCAACAGCAACATTCAAAGTATCAACAATTCAGTGATGGTTCATGGTTCAATCACCTAAAGATGATCAAAGACCTGGAATTCTTCATCATTTGTAGAGGAATATATGAAAGAATAAACATAGTTTGTATAAGATATTGTAACATATAAAAAATAAGGATTAAGTGTTATTTGCATTAGATATTGATACATTGAACTTAGACAAAAGATCATATGAGTTTAACAACATACACTTGTGCAATGTCACTTTTATTTGGAAATTGCTCATATACAAGAAAATTAAAATGGAAAGATATTCAGTACATTGAGATTACTTTGCAAATGTCTCTTATGATGTTACAAAACTAAGAAACTTGAGAATGAAAGCACTCATTAGAACAAGATTTGTTTGACCAGATTCTCTCTTTTCTTTTCTTGCAAGATACATTGTGATCATTCGCAAGCCGGTTTGGTGTCGAAGCTGCTTAAACAGATTGCGAAGGCTTGAAAGGCCGAAAGGGGATACCGGTAATCCATGGTGAATATGTCCTTCCCAATCTTTCCAAATTGTAGTATCACTTTCTCTTGTTCCGCAGTCGAAACATTTTGAGAAGGCTCTACAGCTGCTACAAGCTGAAAGTTCTTAACAGACGCAACTGTGACTCTGCCCTTGAAATTCAAGCACCAACATTGAAGTTGCTCATGCCATCTAGGAGCCTTGTTTTTCAAAACAAGTTCTCTTGCACAATGGCTTGATTCTGGAGTACTGAGAGTACTAGCTGACCCGGTTTCAGTTACTGGCTTCTTCGCTTTGGAGAGAGACAGAGTAGTACATTCATGATCATTCAAGAAATTGGTGAAATTTAAAGGAGTTGGAGCAGTTCCTCCTTCTTGGATTGATGATACAGGGATTGAATGCATTGCACATCGCATTCGCCTCGGCCCTCTTGTTCTCAGAACATTGAGTTCGTAAGAGACTGTTGCTACATTATAGTTAGCAGAAGAAGAAGAAGCAGCAACTCTTGGAAGAACCTGTTTCAGGTGTACTCTTTGCTGCGATTTGCAATTCGATTGAAGCAAAGAAGGATCGAGTGAAGGCTGACCATCCAAGATCATGAACTTGGTGCCAAGAAAATTAGACCTGTTGATTGCTTGCAGATCAAGTAAACAGCAGAACAATTCATTGGTCATAACTGAAGATTTATTGGACTAATCTAACCTTAGTTTTCCGATGTAAGTAGTGCTAGCTCGCGAGAAATCGTCCGCGACCAATGATATGAAGAATTCGGTACATGTTGCCCTTCTAATCTTCTTTGCAGCCAGTAGTAGTTTGCTCATATCACCAGAAGGAGCTGCAAAACATTGGAAGGGATTTTGAACCACAAAATAAGTTCAAGACTAGAGTTTCATGATAGAATAAACATCATTCATTGTTAACAGAATTATTTACAAGAAGAAAATAAATGATTGAGAACAATGAATATTACCAGGGCTGAGACCAAGGTATAAACAATATGTTGAAGAGGCCCTTTCTCTCTTAATAAAACACTGTATTGGAGTGTCTCTTGGACCAGGCTGACACAACATTATTAATCATAAATTACTATAATGTAACAATATTCTTTCAATCTTGAAACAAAATAACCAGATAGGAAACTGAAAAGTTAAATAAAACAACAACATTTGAAGCCGCCTTATCTGAGCTCGACTACATGTATCAAACAATATAGCAATACAAATTCTTTATCTGATCTAGAGGAGTAAACTAAACGTAGCTATGCTACGTGTATATCAAAATTAAAATTAACTACCAAAGTTCGCCACTAATATAAAATATATACTGAAATATAAATACATATTAAAAATAAATTAAACCACACATGTCTTTATACATAAATACATTGATGATTGATTTTAGTGGCTGATTTATAACATGATTTAAATAGTAAATCTTATGAGTTAATAGAAATTATTAAAATTGATTTAACTTATTGAAAAGGCATAGAATGAAATAAAATAAATGAAAAGAAAAATACCTGCTTGAGAGATATAGGGAAAGTGATCCAACCACACTGTTCTGGTGTCTTAACCACATCCTTTGTTATCTGTCTCCAAGTTCTGCAAACTGAGGCACATGCCACAACCACTCTTCTAGAAGGCCATGAAGTTTCACTTCCTTCCACCCTTTTGATTATGTCTAACAGCAACTCAGGTGGCAAGTTAGCCCATCTGCTCTGATCTCTTGCTGCCATGGCTGAAGAGCATGCTGGTACTGTTACTGATAATAATGATGATTGTGATGGTGATGATGATAATGATGATATTGGTGATGAACATTCGGGTGCAATGTGTGATTTTCCATGCCTATGATGATGATGATGATGATGATGAGCATTATGCTTGTTGTTGTTGTTGTTTCTATACATGTTGCTAATGCTTTCTCCAATCTCCTTGAGCTCCTTCACAATATTCTTCAATGGCTTCATCATTGGCTTATTAGAAGCAATAGAACTAATATGACTGCCAGTAATGTTTGAAAACAAGAATCAGAAAGAAGAAGAAGAAGAAACCAAATGTTATTACTAGTAATTTGACTAATTTGGTCCAATTGAATTTGTATTGGAGTCCAAATATTAGGATCTGAGCTAAATATTTAGTCTATTATTAGAAATTGGATTAATTTAGATCGAGACATAGTTGCTTATATTAATGCAATATCACTAATAATAATTTATTTAGAGTGAAATGCATCATGGGGTAGGGGTTTAGATAAACAAGATTATTAAAAAACCATAATCAAACAAAAGTTCCCACCCTTGAAACTTTAAAAATGAAAAGAAGGAAAAGGCACAAAGGTTTAGAGATATAGATGAGTGTACCATGAGACAAGGTCCTAGAAAATGAGCAGAGAAGACACAAAAAGAGGGGGAATGTGTGAGAATTGAACAAAAACTTGTACCTCAAAAACTTCAAAAGCCAATGCCTTGAACAAACCAAAAGGTGAGAAAGAAGAGGAAGATGAACAAGGTTTGTTTGTGGTTGTTGTTGTGATGAGTTTATAGCTTATAAGTTACACATATATAATTAATATAATTTAATTACTTTTATAACTTAACAAAACAAAGCTTGTGGATAAAAACTAAAACTAGAAAAATTGGAATCACATCATACACACCCTTTTGTGCCTTTTGGTTTTTGGGTTTCTTTCAAAGAATCAAATTTTTTCTTTCTTTTTTTTTTTTTTAAGAAATAGAAATGGCTTAAAGGAAAATGCTTTTGCTCTCTGCAATGCTAGACCCAAAATATGCAAGTGCTACTGCATGCACAGTTTCAATAAAAATTGGAACCAGTTTTGAGTCTGAATCATGATTCAGTGTATGCAAAAAAAACAATGGTTGTAACATGTGGGAAGTGGGGACCACCTTGAAGATAATGAATCTTTCTAAGATTGATACCATGAATTTTGTTACTCAATTCTAAGACTAATCCAACGGTTCAATAGTGCTTGGTCAAAGCAATCCATAAGATCTTGTCTCCTTCAATTCTCTTTTGGGAAATATTTTTTGTAATGAAAAATTTACTTGCAAACAAGTCATGTATGCATTTATTTTTAGTTTTGAAAATTTAAAATTATAAAATTCACTTAAAAAGGATTAAATGCTTTATAATATCCAATTCTTATATACTTTGTTTATATATTTACTTTACAATTGTTAAATTTTAATGGGATTCTTCTTCATTCAAGTTATTATAGATATTTTATGGGTTAACTATCAATTTGATACCCAAAAGATTTAAACGCTAAAAAGAAATTTCTGAAAATTGTTATTAACAAAATAATCTCTAAATGATTTTAAAATGGGACAAAAATAATTAATAAATATTATATTTTTTGTAAGTGACAAAAAAAATTTATATTTAACAAATGATTTATCAATTTGATCTAATTTTTTGTGACAATATTTAAATAAATATCTAGAAGGTGCAAACAAAATCATAACAAATCTTGATATTTATAATTTTTTTTAATTTTTAAAAAAATGTTATCATTCACAATCAAAAAAAAATCAAAATTTGATCTCTATTTTTTTTTTTAATTTTCGAGGAAATATTATCATTCACAGTTAAATTTTTTTAAAAAAATTACTTGACATAAAATTATTAAATTTTAAATATAAAGAGATCTTATTTCTTTAATAATAATTACAAAAATTTACATCAAAATATAATCTTTAAAATATTTTTTCAAAATATATATTTTTTTGTCCCATTTTTAAGTCTTTCGAAAATTTCTTTGCCGTTAGCATTTTTTAAATTCGTTTTGTCAGTAATATAAATATTTGAATACCATTTTAGTAGTTTATTCATATTTTATAAACAACCTTCAACAAACATTAAATCTTATAAATGTCATATTTTAGATATTAAATATATTTTAAATAGATATTAAATTAAAAACTTTTTACTAAATACAAAAAAATTTTAATCATTAAGAAAGGATAATTAATAAATAATTTAATTTTTTTATATAAAAATTAATTTTATTTTAAATTATTACCAAATTATATAATAATATTACATCTTTTTTATAACCCACGGATTGGATCAAATATTTACGGATTAAAAATAAATAAAATTAAAGTTAAAATATTTTTAACCCAAGATTAAAATTAGGATTAAATCCAAACCTAACTATATTTTACCATTGCCACCCCTACTTACCATAGTCCTCGGTTTCATTTTTTATTTTCTTGTTTGTTGAGCTATATTTGATTCTATATACTTTGATTACAGTGTAAACAGCTGTATGTCACTTTGATTTTGTGTTTATGTATAGTTTTGTGCTCTCCAAAGAGAAAGTACAATATCGAATGAACACCCAACTAGTATTCCTTCAATGGAGTAGCCAATAATAATATTCACAAAGAGTAATATTATTTTAATATTATGATATTGTTATCAACATATATTGTGTTAATATATTCTTATTTATTATCGGAAAAATGTGAAAAAATAAGATCAAGTGAAGTTTTAAACTTTATTTATTGAGAAATACTTGTACATAATTATAATTACTTACATTGATTTATTATATTTAAAAGTTATATGAAAATAAAAAATAATGATTATGGATGTTTGATTTAAAGTACACATTATGGATGTTTATTTAACGGTAGATAATAATATCTTAGAAATATTATATCTCCTAATAATGTGCTTTACAATATATAAGTATTCATCATATCTAATCTAATGATGGATAATGGATACAAAATATGTCAAAAAGGTATCTAAAAAATGTTGTGTAAAAAAAAAAAATAACAGTTCTTTTATAGTAAATCATATATATATAAACTAAGAGACAAATGTCATAAAAAAAAAAAAAACTAAGACAAATAACTTGAGCAACCACTGCCAATTCAATAATGTAGTTTTCCATTTAAATGAAAAAAAAAATGATGCAACCCTTGGTCCTTTCATTTATTAATGTAATTTTAATTTAAAGTTATATTCCAAATCACTGCCCAAAAAGTTTTTACTTTTTAATCGAATATTTTAATCATCAACAAATTTTAATCGCGAAATTAGTTTCTAACATTTTATTTTATTTGATAAATTAATTTTTATTGTTATTTAATAAAGATATAATAATAATAATCTTTAAAAAAATTAAAATTTTCATATTATTTAATTCTCTAAACTGATTTATCTAACAAAATAGGGTTTTGAAAACTGATACAAAAATTTGTTTAGAAATTAAATTAAAGCATCCCATTAAAATCTTTTTAAAGAGCGAGTTGAAATATTTCTCTTTAATTTATCTCATCAAGTTTCCAAATTGAAAGTGTTTAAGGGTCACAAACTCTCCCATCATCTCTAGTTATGGTCAAAAAGTAAAGACTTGACTATTAATATGGTTGTATGTGAAAAGGCTGATTCATGAAAATGATGGAAGATGAGGAAATATGAACCATGAATTGATGTCATTTTCTTCTCAAACCTCTTCTCTTGATTCATTCTCACAATTTCTCCTTCTTCCTGGATTTAGGTAAAGGTCATAAGATATTATTGCTATATATAATTTTATATATATACCTACCTTTCTCTTATTTATGTCTACATTAATTTCTGTCCAGAGGGGACTCATTTTCTATTTCATAAGGGCAAATTTTCTTAGGTGGAAAATCTTTTCAAATTAGCCATTATAATCATCTTTGATAGGTAGTGTTAAATTAAAGGTTTAATGACTCTGTGATTCTCTAGTTTCGTGAAATTTTCAATTAGGTTTCTATATTTTTTTTAATTGAATTCTTGGGTTAAAATTTTTTTCTTTTAATTAGATTCTTACACTTTTTTTTTTCTTTTATTTAGGTCTTTATATCAATTCTTTTTTTTAGTTGGGTCCCTATAAAATTAAGCCAATTACTACTAAAAAGACTTAATTGAAAAAAAATATTTAGTGTAGGGACCCAATTAAAAAAAAATATAAAGACTTAATTGAAAATTTCACGAAATTATAGAAACCAACAGAGTAATTAAGCCTAAATTAAACAATGATAAATGTTACAGCACAATAGAATTTATTATTTTTTATTAACAGTTAGTTAATAATATTTAAAAATTTGAGTTAAAATATTTAATTAAATTATTAAATTAAAAAATTAGATTAATAACTAAAAATTATTAATAAAAAATAATAAATTCTAATAGCTCTTAAATTTTTTTGTTAAATAATTATGTACTCATCACTCATGTTAATACTTTAATATGTTTAATTTTATCATTTTTTATTTTTTTTGTTTTATACTCATGCTTTTTCTTCTTTCCTTGTTTTAAGTAATAAAAGGAATTTTTAAAGAAAAAATATTTTTTATTATCATTAAATTCTTTTATTAAGTGATGAACTTTTTAATAATTCAGAGTAAATAAGTTATACAATATTAATCAATCATATAACATATTTTCATCATCTCTAAAACAGCTAATTAGTTTTAATTGTATGAAATGATTAATTAATTAATTATATATAATTATTGAAAATTTTTATTTAAAACAATAATTTAAGCATATAATGAAACCTAAAGTAGAACTTTCCACTTCAAGAGATTTTCCTAATAAAGGGATTTTCTAAACAAATTAAGGACTATGAAACTTGTACATAGTTTTGTAGATTACATTAGTGGTAAGTTGATGAAAGCTAAGGTGTGTCACTATCAAGAACATTGGCCCTAGCACACGTGCCCATGCTCTATCCTTATTTCATTATTACAATTTTTGTTTTTCAATTTCGGATTTGGTCTCCTCAACGCTCAAACTCAATGCACAGGTGACAGCCCAAATGGCTTGCTTGGATTTTAGTGAATTTGAAAACTCTCAATCGATTAAATTTGATTCATTTAAATTGGATAATTGTTGTAGGATAAATAAAGAAGATAATATAAAATATAAATAGAAAATTTTAATATTGATATTTATCAATATAATTATTTCACTATAATAATAAAAGTAATTAATATATTTATTAATATTATATATGTAGTAACTTTGTGTTTGTACGAAAGAAGAGTGTTTCTATTTCTATTGTTTGTTGTATATTTGTCTAAGGCTTAGCCTTTTATTTATAAGCATACAAAAGCTAAATCTTCAGATAGAATTAAATTCAGTCTTTTTTTGATAACCTAAACTTTTCACTTGGAAAAGTTAGTCGCTCAAATATTAATGGACATCCACCTCATGTCTTATCACAACACTCCTCTTTGGATGACCATTTAGGATAATGCCTCGTTAAAATCTTACTAAAGAAAAACTCAATAGAAAAAAGACTTTAGTGAAGAAAAAAGAGTACAATATCCTTTATGATGAGGACTGCCTCGTTAAAAACCTTGTCAAAAAAAAACCCAATGAAAAAAAACCTGACCAAGGAAAAAAGAGTACAGTCTCCCCCTCTTACCCACATTATTTTATATCTCGAAATTGGCGCATCCCAATCTGATGTACCAATCTTTCAAAAGAAGATTTTGGGAGTGACTTTGTGAATAAATCTGCCAAATTATCACTTGAACGGATCTGTTGGACATCAATTGTCCCTTGATTTTGAAGATCATGAATGAAGAAGAATGTGGATCAAACAAATATCCAGCATCTGCATAGCCAACTAATTGTGACTTTGATCCATAGAGATAAAACAATCCCATATCAACCGTTTCATGAAGATATCGAAAGATCTGTTTGATTCCACTCCAATGTCTTCTGGTTGGAGAGGAATTATATCTTGCTAGTAAATTTACCACGAATGATATGTCAGGTCGCGTATTATTAGCAAGATACATTAGCGCTTGGTGGACGAAATTGTGATCACTACAACTTCGCACAACTAACCAGCAAGTGTACTGGGTCGTCCAAGTAATAAACCTTACGCGAGTAAGGGTCGATCCCACAGAGATTGTTGGTATGAAGCAAGCTATGGTCACCTTGTAAATCTTAGTCAGGCAAACTCAAATGGATATGGGTGATATACGAATAAAACATAAAGATAAAGATAGAGATACTTATGTAATTCATTGGTGGGAATTTCAGATAAGCGTATGGAGATGCTTGGTCCCTTCCGTCTCTCTGCTTTCCTACTGTCTTCATCCAATCCTTCTTACTCCTTTCCATGGCAAGCTTATGCAAGGGTTTCACCGTTATCAGTGGCTACCTCCCATCCTCTTAGTGGAAATGTTCAACGCACCCTGTCACGGCACGGCTATCCATCTTGATTGGCTTAGGCTAGTGAGTGTGAGTGTCATCCAAGAGTGGGAAGACTTTGGGACATTGGTTGGGATAAAAGGGTGTTTGTGTTTTGTATTTTTATATTGGGGAATAGGGTACATACTCATGTATTGATTAAATGAATAGACCCTATGCATTGATGTTCTTGTATATAGTTTGACAAAAGAAAAAAAAGAGAAATGAAAAAAAAAAGAGAAATAAAAGTGAAAATGAGAAAAACAAAAGAAAAGAAAAGAAAAAAATTGTATATGAAAAAAAAAGAAGAAAAAAATAATAAAGAGGGGACAAAATGCCCCAAAGTGAAGTCAATAAAAAAGGGATCAATGCATAGGTGTCATGAATCAAAAAGGAAATGCATGAATATGTAAGAAAGGGTAGTTAGAATAGTTTGAATTTGTATAGGTCATTATATAGTTAGGTGGGGAAGTCTATGCTAATCAAAGATTCAAATCCTAGTCCACTTAACCATAAATGATCCTACCTTGACCCTAACCCCATTACAACCTAAATGAAAGACCCCATGATGAATGTATGCATGCATTGAATAAGTGTTGATTGTTAGAAGAAAATCAAATTTTGGAAAGCTTGATTAGAAGAGAATTGAGTGAATTGACCCTTAAACACTTGAGTGAATAGAGCGGATACACATATCCGGTGAGGGTTCAAAAGTTCAATCACATGTGTTCACCCATATTATCTATATTCTTGCAAGTTTAAACTCTTTTTGATAATTCAATACAATTGCGGTTTGGAATTAATTCCTATTGCCTAGCCTTGTGCTTACACATGCTCTCTTGGCAA
>NC_029777.3:110852741-110853083 GCF_000817695.3 Arachis duranensis
CTAATACTCTCGGTTATAGATTGTAGAATTGTTTGATGATGGATTTTGCGTCGGTTTAGACTATACTACGATTGATTACTTTATAATTTCTATACCGGCAAAAATCCATTTGTCAACTCTCCTTTTGGATTTTCTTCTGTATTGCTTGGAAGAGTACTAGGAGGGAGTTTAGTAATTTTTTTGCTCAGCTGACCCACTTGTGCCTCCAAATTTCTAATGGAGGACCTTGTTTTAGTCATGAAACCTTGAGTGGTTTTGATGAGATCAGAGACCATGGTTGCTAAGTCAGAGGTGTTCTGCTTAGAACTCTCTGTCTGTTGCTGAGAAGATGATGGAAAAGGC
>NC_029777.3:110853183-110871051 GCF_000817695.3 Arachis duranensis
TCATATATTGCTGGAAAGCCCAGGATGTCTACTTTCCAACGCCGTTGAGAGCGCGCCAATTGGGCTTCTTTAGCTCTAGAAAATTCAGTTCGAGTGAAGGGAGGTCAGAATCCAACAGCATCTGCAGTCCTTTTTAGTCTCTGAATCAGATTTTTGCTCAGGTCCCTCAATTTCAGCCAGAAAATACCTGAAATCACAGAAAAACACACAAACTCATAGTAAAGTCCAGAAAAGTGAATTTTAACTAAAAACTAATAAAAATATACTAAAAACTAACTAGATCATACTAAAAACATACTAAAAATAATGCCAAAAAGCGTACAAATTATCCGCTCATCAGCGCTCCAATGGCACTAAGATATGGTACTTCAGGACCAAGGATATCTTCATTCTCTTCTTTAGGACAGAATTGATCCTTCTCCACATCCAAAGATCTTACGATCATTGGGGTACTCAAGGAATGTGACTTATCCAATAAAATCTTTTCAAGATTTTATCTCTGTATGTTGTTTGAAGAATAAAGATCTAATTTTTTGTATGCTCGATCCGCAGGCTGAGACAAAATTTAGTCTTTCCAAAATCTTTCATCTCAAACTCTTCTTTTAGAGGTTTTATAATTGTTGGAATCTCTTCAGGAGTTCCAATGATATTTAAATCGTCAACGTACACAGCAATTATAATGAAACCAGATGTAGATTTCTTTATGAAAATGCATGGACAGATATCATCATTTTTGAATCCATTTTTGGTCAGATACTCATTAAGATGATTATACCACATTCGTCCAAATTGCTTCAGACCATATAAAGATCTTTGCAATTTAACTGAGTATAATCCCTGTGAATATTCATTGGATGGTTTAGATATCTTTAGTCCTTCAGGGACTTTCATATAGATATCCCGATCTAATGAGCCGTATAAATAGGTTGTTACCACATCCATTAAATGCATATGCAGTTTATGATATGTAGATAAACTGACCAAATAACGCAATGTTATCGCATCCACTACAGGGTAATACATTTCTTCATAATCTATACCGAGCCTTTGTGAAAAATCTTGTGCCACAAGTTGGGCTTTGTAGCGCACAACTTCATTTTTCTCATTTCGTTTTCTCACAAATACCCATCGGTATCCAACAGGTTTTACATCTGCAGGTATACGGACTACAGGTCCAAAGACTTTACGTTTTGCAAGTGACTCTAATTCAACCTTCATGGCTTCTTCCCATTTTGGCCAATCATTCCTTTGTCGACATTCTTCGACTGATCTTGGCTCAAGATCCTTACTTTCATGCATGATATTCAATGCCACATTATATGCAAATATTTCATTGACAATTGTCTTATTTCGATCCCATTTCTCTCCTGTAAAGACATAATTTATCGAAATCTCGTCATTTGCACAATTTTTAGGTACCTGAACGTCTTTTGGCGTTAAAACTATATCAGAATTTTGGACAACTGCAGGTGTCTTTACTATGTCTTTTTCAACAGGAATCATATTTACCTATTTTCTTTTTCGAAGATTTTTATCTTTGGAACCGACAGGCCTGCCATACTTCTGGCGTGTATTTGCTTCAGTGGCTATTTGTCTTACTGGGACATCAATTCGAATTGGGGCATTTTTCGCCCTGCCACGCTTCTGGCATGAATTTGCTTCAGTGGCTACTTGTCCTACTGGGACATCAATTCGAATTAGGACATTTTTTGCTGGTATATAAGATTTGGTTATCCTCTTTGTATCGTAAAATGTATCAGACAATTCATTTGCTATTCTTTGCAAATGTATAATCTTTTGAACTTCTAGTTCACATTGCCCTGATCGAGGATCTAAATGCATCAACGGTAATGCATTCTAATTAAGTTCCTTTTCAGGAAGCTTATTCTCTCCCCTTAATGTTGTAAATTTTGATTCATCAAAATGACAATACGCAAACCGGGCTTTAAATACATCTCCAGTTTGTATCTCAAGATACCTCACTATAGAGGGAGAATCATATCCAACATATATTCCCAATTTTCTTTGGGGTCCCATTTTGCTGCGATTAGGTGGTGCAATGGGAACATATATCGCACACCCAAATATTCTTAAATGGGAAATATTTGGCTGCTGGTCAAAAGCTAATTGCATAGGAGAGAACGGATGGTAACTTGTTGGCCTCAAACGAATAAGTGCTGCGGCATGTAAAATAGCATGCCCCCAAACCGAGGTTGGGAGATTTGTTCTCATAAGTAAGGGTCTAGCAATCAATTGGAGGCGTTTAATAAGTGATTCTACTAACCCATTTTGTGTGTAAACATAAGCTACTGGATACTCAACACTTATTCCATTAGCCATACAATAAGCGTCAAATGCTTGGGAAGTAAATTCACCAGCATTATCAAGACAAATTGCTTTGATTAGATTTTCTGAAAATTGTGCTTTTAATCGAATAATTTGAGCCAATAATCTCACAAACGCCAGGTTGCGAGAAGATAATAAGCACACATGTGACCATCTCGAAGATGCATCTATCAGGACCATAAAATATCTAAAAGATCCACATGGTGGATGAATATGTCCACATATATCACCTTGAATCCTTTCTAGGAATTCAAGGGACTCAAATCCAACCTTTACTGGTGATAGCCTTAAAATTAACTTTCCCTGAGAATATGCAGCACAACAAAATTCACTAGTTTTAAGAATCTTCTTGTTCTTTAGTGAATGTCCATGGGAGTTTTCAATAATTCTCCTCATCATGGTTGTTCTCGGATGACTCAATCGGTCGTGCCAAGTTATGAATTCATTTGGGCTAGTAAACTTCTGGTTTACAATGACATGTGATTCAATTGTACTAATCTTAGTATAATATAACCCAGATGAAAGTGAGAAAAACTTTTTTAATGTAACCTTTTTATTTGAATCATGAGTTGTGATACATAAGTACTCATAATTTCCCTTATTCATAGTCTTAATATGATATCTATTTCGGCGAATATCTTTAAAGCTCAACAAGTTTCTCAGAGACTTGATAGATAATAGTGCATTTTTTATTATAAATTTTGTTCCTCCGGAAAACAAAATTATAGCTCTTCTGGAGCCTTCTATCACATTTTCTGAGCCAATAATAGTATTAATATATTCTTCTTTTGGCACAAGATGGGTAAAATATATATCACTTTTAAGAATAGTGTGCGAACTTGCACTATCCACAAGGCAAATATCTTCAGAATATGTCCTTGCCATTTTTCTTCAAAGACAAATGATAATAATAATAAAATGAGTAGAAGTACATGCATAGTAAAATTATTCACATGAATACTTAACAAACACATACATATATCAAACTATTCCATCATTGATCAAATAGCCAATATTTTCTTCAAAATCCTTAAAGAAATTATATACATCATAATGAGTGGTGGAATTTTCATCATTTGAAACAAAATTTGTTTCCTTTCCTTTGTCATCCTTTTTCAAGGATGCTTGATAAAGATCAATTAGGTGTCTTGGGGTACGACAGGTACGTGACCAATGGCCCTTTCCACCACAACGGAAGCATTTATCTTCAATTGATATACTTTGCCCATTATTTCTTTCTTTATCCCACTTCTGGTGGGATTCTTTCTTGTGAACATAATTTCTTTTCCTTCCATAATTTTTTTTACTACCAAAGCTTTGTCATTTACCTCTTCTGGGGTTATGATTTGCCGCATTTGCTTCAGGAAATGGGACGGCACCAGCTGGGCGCGCTTCATGATTTTTTTAAGAGTGACTCATTGTTGCACTCAGCAACAAGAAGGCAAGAAATTAGCTCAAAATTTTTTTTAAAATCCTTTTTCTCGATTGCTACTGCAGGAGCACATTCGAGGCATGGAAGGTCGAGAAAGTTTTCCCTAACATATCGGGCTTGAGGAGGTATCACCGTCTTTTGATGATCGTACCTTTCTTCAAGGTCTTTCCACAGATCTATATTCATTTTTCAATCATACGTCAAGATGAAGACGAAGGAAAATCATAACTTTGGCTTTATCCTTTTGGGATGTATTATTTACAGCCTCAATGGTATCTCCAAGATCCATTGAATCAAGATGAATTTTAACATCTAGTATCCATGATAAATAATTATTTTCAGATATATCAAAAGCATTATATTCAAGATGAAAGAGATTCGACATAATAAAAATTTGTTACCTGAAGTCTTTTTAAAATTTCGTTAGAATTTCGTGCTGATAATGTGTTGCAGAATAAATAAAGAAGATAATATAAAATATAAATAGAAGACTCTAATATTAATATTTATCAATGTATGTTTGCCTAAGATTTAGCCTCTTATTTATAGGTATACAAAAGATAAATTTTCAGATGGAATTAAATTCAGTCTTTTTTTGATAGCCTAAACTTTTTACTTGAAAAAGTTAGTCGCTTAAACATTAATGGACATTCACCTCATGCCTTATCACAATAATAATTATATTTTTTGTGATTGAATTTGAATTGATTGATCAAATTCAGCTTCGGTTAGATTGATTTGGATAATTATATATTGAATTAAAATTAAATTTGTAAAATATAAAAAAAATAGAGAAAGAAAAAAGAAATATATGACACTAGAAAGAAAATTATGCTAAAGAGAGACGAAAGAGAAATAATGACTAAGAATAAATTAAAATTAATAAAAGTTATATAAATATTATTTTTTTAATAAAATATATTTAAATAATCAAATAAATCAATTGGTTTGGATTCTGTGATTCTAAATTCAATGTGTAAACTAATTAAAGTGAAATATAATCGGATTTTATATTCATTAAATACAATACTTAAAATTCTGAGAATAGAATAAGATAAGGTATTAAAAATAAGGCACAAAAAATAGAGACACAAAATTTAATATTTTTTATTTAATTTGGTAGTAAATTATAATAAATTATAAAAATTTAATTTATTCTCATTTTATTTTATTCAAAAAAATTTGAAAAAAAAATACAAAAATAAAAAATATAATTATAAAAATTAACAAAAATAATAAAAAATAAAAAATAAATTATGTCTCTTATATATCTTTGATCACAATATTTTTATTTATATCTTATTTACTAAACGATATTTTATATCTCTATATTTATATTTCAGTATTTCGTATATATAAACAAATGTAGCCAATAATAAAATCTAATTGAATTTAATGGAGTAATCGAGTTATCCATACCTGCTTTTGCTTATTGAGTATATACCTATTTTGGTCTTCAAAGAATTTTGGATCAGACACTTTAATTCCTAACAAAAATTAATTATTCGATTAGTCCCTAACAATTAATTCTGTTAGACACTTAGATCCTTTGCTCCGTCAACTCTAACGGAGAACAAAATAGTCCTTGACAACTCTAACAGATGACAAAATGGTCCCTGACAACTCTAACAGAAGACAAAATGATTCCTGGCCCACTCTTTTCGGAAACGACACCGTTCTCTCCCGATTTCCATCATATCTCATATAACCTTAACATTCATACTTTCCTTCTTTACCTTCATAGTCTTCTTCTCCATCTTCTCCTTTCTCCTCTTTAACTCAAAGATCAAGTCATGATGTAACTACCACGCATGTCACACCTACTTCAACATGTCATGAACCACACACTTTCCAAATATCTATGACTAGTATACACACCTCCTCCCCACTTCGCCCACCAAAAGTATACACCTCCACATCCTCGATATATTACAACATCACTTCCAACTCCGACAACGTCCACCACATCCTCAAGATCAAGTTCTACAATTACCCTAAGGGCACGTCTTTTTCCACTATCTGCCAAGTAATATAGATTGTTGGACACTAGGACATCACGAGAAGATTCTCCTTCAACATCATATGTAAATTCTCATTTAGAATGGATCCCAAGTGCTTCATTCCTTCTCTTCTCAGGTCTAAGCTGGTAGACAGCTTTAACCTTGCATCCAAGCTATCAGTATAGCAAGCAATGTCACCGTCACCGCTCATATGAAAACTAAAGTGATTAGTGAACATTAATTTGGAGAAGAAGATGAAGGAAGCGATCGAAGTGGTGGACAATGTGGCCATGGAAATAATAAGGCAAAGGAGGAGGGAGATGGCAATAATAACGACGGGTCTTAACAAATCGAACTTGCTGTCTAGATTCATGAGATCCATCGAAGGCGATAAGTACTTGAAAGATATAGTCATTAGTTTCTTGAATGTGAATTGGTTGAAAACAAGTTGAGAATTTTTCTTCTTTTGAACATTGAAGTTGCAGAATATGCACATGTAACTTGAAATTGTAATGTTAAACTGTTAGGATTATGCGATATATGATGAAAATTGGAAGAGAACAGTGTTATTTTTGCATTGAGATTGCCAGGGATTATTTTGTCCTCTGTTAGAGTTGTCAAGGATTATTTTATTCTCTGTTAGAGTTGATAGAACAAAGAATCTAAGTGACTGACAAAATTAATTATTAGGGATCAATCAAGTAATTAATTTTAATTAAAAATTAAAATATTTATTTTAAAACTTTTTGAGTACTAAAATAGGTATATACTTTTGCTTATTTTGTTGATTATTATGTGGAATTGGCAAAGCTATCGTTATCGAAAAGTTAGCAAAGGTAGGTGACAGATAGATATGAGTTAGCGTAGTTATACAGCATGCATGGTGTCGTGGTCCACTCTACAATAATACAAACTCAAATGCATTCATCATAGATGAATGAAATTTGATTGGGTTTTCACAAATCACAACTCATCATGGATGCTAATGTCATCAAACCAAAATACAGACATTACACTCCACCAACCAACTAATTCACTTGTCATGTATATAACAACACCATTATATATTATAAATTCTATCTCAATGCCCAATAATATAATAAGAGGTAAATGTTATTTTTATCTATAAAAATTCAGAATACTAATAAATTTTTTTTGTGAATGAAATAAATTAATTTTATATTTACAAAAAATATTTTTATATGATAAAATTATTTAAATATTTTGTTTTTATACTTTTATTCATAAATAATTTTGTTGATATTCTAAATTTTTTATGAGTAAAAGTAATATATAGTTTATTCATCTCTGTGGATGCAAAGCTAAATTCATTTATTATGCATGGATAAATTTTTCAATTTTTTGAACTCTCATATGAGTATTATAAATAGTAATTTATTCATCATTGAAATTAAAATTAGTGGGCAATAATTTTAAGAGAATATACATATACACATACATGTGTCATGAGTGCGCACACAGCAATTGAGAAATGTTAAGCAAATAAATGTTTTCAAATCAAATTTCTAAAAAATGTTGCTTTTGTTTTTAAATAGCAGGAAAAAAAATTTAACCAAAATAAAAATTTTATAAAATTAACACAACTTTAAAAAAAAAAAACACTGACTTTTGAAAGGGATAGCTTTGTTAGTGTTTTGATTTTTAATTTTATGACGATGACTAGGTGATTGGTGAAGAGATTATATTATGAATATCGACAAATAAATAACCAAATAATAGCTTTGCAATATCTTTTTGGTAAGATTGTAATTTTCTTCTTCTTTTTATTTTATTTTATTGAATACTCCTACACATTATAAGAATATTTGTAAAAAAGAAAGAAAATCTTATCAGCTTTGCAAATTGTAGATTGATACGTGTAACAAAATGAACAAAATCGATCATCTATTCATATGTTAAACTTGAAGCTAAGTGAAATGATTATGTATTAGCCTCCTTTGCTTTGTTCATCATGATTATGGTTGAGGTTAATTTCATGCCATTATTGTTAGTGTTTATTACTTATTCACTAATCACCATAATATTGTTTATTCCTTTAATTTAATTAATGGTATAATCAACTTACCTTAAAAGCCACGAACTGATTTGTATGGCTCAAAATTCTTAGTGCACTAATTTTTTTATTTGTGTAACCAAAGCAACGAATTAGTTGTATTCGGTTTTTCTTGAATTGTATGTCATTACTTTGGTTAAATACATATTACTTAAAAAAAATCTAAAATCAAATATCTGAAAAATAAAATTGTCAAACTATTTTTATTTAAATATAACATCTATATGAAAAATAAAAATCCAAATTTAATTTCTACCAACATAATAGTTAATCATTTTTTAATGCCAATATAAGTTAAAGATATAACTAATAATTTAATAATAAAATTTACTAAAAGAATTAAAAGGAACATATAAGTAATTTTTATTTAACAATGTTATATAATCAGTAAATATTATTTTTTTTAACCAATATTTGATTAGTAATAATTTGTACTCATATTTATAAAAATTTTATACACAAAAAATATAAAATTTATATCTATATTATCATAATTTTTATATATAAATTAATACAATTTGCATCTATATTTTTTAAAATTAAAATTTATTTATTAAAGATAATTTAATATTTGTGTCAGTTAAATAATAACAAAAATATTAAAAATTGCTAATTTAAAGAGTTTCTCATTTTTATTAGAAGCACTCAAGTGGCTTGTGCCATTATAGCTAGTGGATGACATTATTATGTTGAAAGTAGCTATACTCTATAAAAGGCCAACAAGGGGAAGACATGAGCATTGGCCTTACTTTTTTGAATTTAATATGAATTTTGATGACTACTATTGAATATGATATTAGCCTACCTAATAATTTTAAGAAGATATATTTTGTTTGGTTTACTAAAGGGGAAAAAAAAAGGAAGGTGGAGATAAAAAAAATTGTGGACAAGGCTAATTGTTTTTACATATATTATTAGAGCGAGGTTGTATGGTTTCATCATTGATTATTAGTCTAATTATTTCTATAGACTTTTTTTTTCTTGTGTTTATTTTTAGGTAAGCTATATATATATTAAAGCTAAGTCTTGTAAATAAATGAGATTAACTTTTATAATATAATAAAACAATTCGACATTTTAAATCTATGATAAGAAATTAAAATACCAAATTATGAAGCAAAATTAATCATCGTAGTCTTAGTTATCTTTTATTGTTTATCTTCCTACATATATATTTGCTTACATAAATTCATTCTGTATTGTTATTATATAGAAATTATAATATATAAATTTAACACTAAACTCATCTATCGCAAATTAAATTAGTCAAATTTCGAAAAAAAAATGTAAAAATTGGTGCTAAGGAGAACATTGTGAGGGTCATAAAGAGAAAGGGACAAAGAAATCGTAAAATAAATAATAAAGAGATAAATAAATTTTTAAAAATTTATATTTTAGACAAATTAATCTCTAAAAAAATATATTAATAAAATTATTCAGGATAATAAACATGAATAAATTAGTTTAAATTAAGATTTTTTATTCTAATCATAGAAGTTAATTTAAAAATAATGTATTCATATTTATTATCTTAAAATATTTTATTAATACTTTTTTTTAGAAACTAATGTATTTGAAATATAAATTTTAAAAAATTTACTTGTCACATTACTCTAAAATAAAATAGATTTCACTTTAGTTATCAAATTATAAATTAAATAATATATTTTTCACACACTTTAGACAATTACATCTTCAAGTGTATGATTGCATGCACAAACTGTAGCCCACTCCCATGTCAAGGGAATGATTACCAACACTCATCTTAATTCCCTTTCTTTTACATGCGAGAGCTTTCTTTAATTTATTATTGCATATAAATTAAAATAACAATAAAAAATACATATTAAAAAAAAAAACAAGAAATATAGGCCAAAGAGTGCAATGGGGGTGCTTGTTGAAGAATCCCCTTTCCGGCAATAAGCAGAAAGTAAACAGAAAAAATATCAGAAAAAGCAATTGTCATTATCAACTAACAAAAAGATCCCACTATACCAACAATAAAAAGAAAATTAAAAAAGAAAAGTAAAAGATTAAAAAGAAATATAAGAAAAAGATCCTTTTAACCATTTTTCCGGATTCAACTTTTGTCACTTGGTTTGTTGTGCTACAAACACATGTATACACAAATACTATATACCACATATTTNTAGTTAATTATATATATAGTTTTTATATATTAGTTATTTCTGCTTAATTTAATCTATAGAGATCCATTATAACAACATAAAGAACGTATGCATAATATTGCAAGATATGAATAAAATTAAATTGATGATGGGCACAACTAGTATATATGCATGCACATTGCCAATATCCTCAAGAGTGAAACAATCAATAAAAAATGACTGCTATGATAGTTCCTAGAGCAAAATTTTAATTTTTTATAAAATGACAAATAGGTTCTTGATCTTTTAGTTCGCAGATATTTATTTTTTTGAGAATTTAAAAATATATTTAAATATCTGACTTTATCAAAATCTGTATCGATCTTTGGTCTAATTTGTCACATTTTAAAAATTCTTCCATATGTAGATTTGTATATCGACTTGGCCAGTACAACAAAAGCCATGTTTAATTTTTTTGTTAGGCCTGTCAAGTCTAAGTGAATAAATTTTGAAAAGATTAGAGACTTAAATATATTTTTAAATCGTTAAAAATTTAAATGTTCGAAAACCAAAAGGTCAAAGATCTATTTATCATTTTTTCTTAATTTACAAAAAATTAAGTTTGAACCTCTCTTTTTTTTTTGTGTGTGTCAGACCTTTACATAGTTTTCTCAGAAAATTAAACACTATTGTTGTGTGAAACCAGAACCCATGCTTAACCTAACAGATTTGGACTTTTTGTTAAGGTGTCATCCTCCCTTCACTATTTTTAGAGAATATTTACATCACGGGCTTGACCTTGTTGGGCTCAAAAATCATTGTCTTGTAATTGATCTTTTATGTTAGATACTTTTTTAATTAAATTCGTTTTAGTATTTTATAATTTATCATATATCAAACGCAAATATGAATATTAAAAGATATTTCGTATTTTCTTTAAAAAATAGCAAAGATTTAATTATTTTTTTTATTTTGAATATTTTCTTAGATTGTTTCATAGTTTATCATATATCAAACATAAATGCAAATATTTTTAAAATATTTTACATTTAAAACAAATAATTAACAAACAATTAATTTTTATGTAGTATATGTTGCACAAGAATATAGCAGTAAAGAGAAATCAATGTAAAATTTGATTAAAAGAGAAGAAAATTGGTGTATTAATTCTGAATGTAGATATACGTCTCAATTCCCTGCCTTTGAGTTCAGGGAGAATAAACTCCACCCGTAACAGACTTAATCCCTTTTTTCTGCCTCCCACTATACCTCACCTCCCACTATATTCTCCTGGTGTTCTAACTAACTCTCCATCCCCTTCTATTGTGCACCCACACTCACTTTCCCATTTGATAGTCCCTGGCCCAATATGGGGCCTTTCTCACCCTCCTGATTCTAATTGGACTTGCTGCTTCTCGTCCCTCTTCGGCAGGTACATCAGCTGGGTTTTCACTTGGGCCCTCCATTGAGTTGGTTTGCTGACCCGAATCAGAGTTCATGTTCGCATCAACTATCCCCTGTCCGACAAGGACCTTGTCCTCAAGGTCAACATCTGGAAACAAGCGCTGGAGTTCATCCTTGTCTACCCAAGCTGTCTCTTCGTGAGGTGACCCTGCCCAGTCCACCAGCACCTGTTCGAAGGGCACTCCCCCTCGCATGACAATGCGACGTCCAATAATCGCAGTTGGGAGGGGCTGGAAGGTCGTGGGTGTCGCTGCCAACGCCGGGCTTCCCGTTGGGGGTTCCCCATGATATTCTTTCAACATAGAGACATGGAAGACCGGGTGGATAGTGCTCCCCTCCGGCAACTCCAATCGATATGCGAGCTTCCCAATTCGCCGCTGCACACGGTAAGGGCCGACGAATCGCCGTCCTAACTTCGGGTGCTCCTTGAGGAAGAGTGAAATCTGCCGGTACGGTTTAAGCTTTAATAAAACCCAATCACCCTCCTTGAACTCTTTATCTCTGCGATTTTTATCTGCTTGTTTCTTCATTCTCTGCCTTGCTTGATGTAGATAAAATCCCAATTCATCGTTAAGGATCTCTCTAGTGCGCAAAAACTGATCCACTTCCAGTACTGGAGAAGCCCCTGAGATATAACCCGGTGGAAGGTTCATTGGAAATCCGTGCAATGCTTCATGGGGTGTCATTTGGATTGCAGAATGAAAGGAACTATTGTAGCAGAATTCAGCCCAAGGCAGGAAGGCAACCCAACTCTGTGGTCGCGAGTGGGTGAATGCCCGCAAATACTGCTCCAAGGAACGATTTGTGACTTCCGTTTGACCATCGCTCTGAGGATGATAAGCTGTACTATAGTGTAGTTTAGTTCCGCTATGCTCTAACAAGCTCCGCCAAAATCGGCTGAGAAAAATGGGATCGCGGTCTGAGACAATGACAGCAGGAAATCCATGTAGCTTGACCACGGAAGCAATGAAGACCTTAGCAACAGATGCAGTAGTAAAGCCAGGACGCAGAGCTGCAAAGTGGGCTGTCTTGCTAAAGCGGTCCACTACCACCATGATGGCTGAATAGCCGGCAGATTTAGGAAGATGAACAATGAAGTCCATGGAGAGCTCCATCCATGGTCCTTTTGGTACCGGTAACGGTTGAAGAAGTCCCTGAATCTTGGATGGGCAGTATTTGGTTGTTTGACAGGTGTTGCACTCCCTGATGAATTTGTGAATGTCCCGGCGCATTTCCGGCCAGAAAAAGACACTGCCCAAAGCTTTAAATGTCTTGAGTTCTCCCTGGTGGCCAGCCATAGGAGTAAGGTGGAACTCTTGGAGCAATTTGACCCGTAGACCTTCAAAATCAGGGACCCAAATCCTCCCACGATAAACCAAAAGCCCCTCTTGAAGGATGAAATCAGCAGGTAAGGTGCCTTGATTATATTGCGCAATTAGCAGCTGAGATTCTTGGTCCTCGGCAGTAGCACGTAGCAAGGTCGGAATTAATGAAGATTGAACTGTAGAGAAGGCCTGGAACTCTACATCAGTGTTAAGAAGTTCCTCCTCATCCTGTCTTGAAAGAGCATCTGCGGCCAAGTTGGTCTTGCCAGAACGATACACCACCTCAAAATCATACCCCAACAGCTTAGTGAGGTAAAATTGTTGGTCAGGGGTCAACACCACCTGATTCATTAGTTCCCGCAAACCATGATGATCTGTCTTAATGCAGAAACGACGCCCCAATAAGTAATGCCGCCACTTGGCCACAGCTTGAGTAATAGCGTAGAGCTCCCTCACATACGCTGAAGCCATCTTTAATCTACTATTTAATTTCTTACTAAAGTATGCAATTGGGTGACCTTGCTGTGATAAAACAGCACCTATTCCATGAGCAGAAGCATCAGTCTCAATTGTGAATGGTAACGAAAAATCTGGCAAGGTTAGGACAGGGGTATGAGTGAGAGCTTTCTTCAAGGTTTCGAAAGCAACTTCAGCCTCCCTTGTCCAAGCGAAACTGTTTTTCTTTAACAACTCTGTAAGGGGCGCTGCGAGGTGTGCATACTTAGCTACAAACCGTCTGTAGTACCCGGTAAGCCCCAGGAAGCCTCTGAGCTGCTTCAAGGTTGAGGGCCTGGGCCACTCCAAAATTGCTTTAATTTTAGAGGCATCAACTTGAACTCCTTCCCCATTCACTACATGACCAAAATACTCTACCTGCGGCTGGCAGAATGTGCACTTAGAGAGCTTGGCGACAAATTGGTGTTGAAGTAAGACACCCAAGGCTGTCCGTAGGTGGTGGAGATGGTCCTCTCTTGTTCGGCTGTAAACAAGAATGTCATCGAAAAAAACAGCAATGAACTTCCGGAGATAGGGGCCAAATACTCTGTTCATTGTTGCTTGGAAGGTAGAGGGGGCGTTTGTGAGGCCGAAAGGCATGACCAAGAATTCATAGTGTCCCAAGTGCGTACGAAACGCTGTCTTGTGTATATCTTCCTCTCGCACCCTAATTTGGTGATAACCGGAGCGTAAGTCAATCTTGGAGAAATAAGCAGCACCATAAAGCTCATCTAAAATTTCATCAATGGTTGGAATAGGGAACTTATCTTTGATGGTGATGGCATTGAGAGCGCGATAGTCCACGCAAAAACGCCAGCTGCCGTCCTTCTTGCGCACCAATAACACTGGGCTAGAGAAAGCACTATGGCTTTCTCTGATCACTCCCGCTTGCAGCATTTCCTCAACCAACTTCTCAATCTCTTCCTTTTGGTAATGAGGGTAACGGTAGGGGCGCACGTTAACCGGATTAGCTCCTGGCTGCAGATGTATTTGATGTTCAATGTCTCTTGGAGGAGGTAAGTCTTCCGGCTCTTGGAACACCTCCTTAAATTCATGCAATAACAACTTTACATTCTCATCTTGCTCTGCTTGATTTGGTGCAAGTACAGGGGCAGGGTCAATCATCCGTAAGTGTAAGAAGGATGCGATGACATCTGCGGATACCATCTTATTAAGAGCCCGGGTGCCCACCGCACCAGGATGAAACAACCTTTCTCCCTGCAGCTTGACCGTAAGTTCCCCAACCTTAAAGGACATAGTCAAATTCATATAATTCATAGTGACATCGCCCAATTGCATTAGCCACTGAGCCCCTAACACAATATCCGCTCCTTTGATATCTAGGATGAATGTCTCTAAGCGAAACCCATAGCCTTGCATGTGTAGTGGTACATCGCTACATTTTGAAGCACACCCAATGCACTCCCCATTGCCTACATATACATTTAATTGATGCATCGGGGTCAAAGTTAATTGTAACTTCTTGGCAGTGGATTCCTTCATGAAGTTATGGGTGCTCCCACCATCTATCAACACCATAACAGGCTGACCGCCACATGTTCCGGCTATTCTAATGGTCTCCGGATGATAAGTGCCAACCATAGCATTGAAGCTAATCTCCACCGTCTCTCCTCCTTCTGGACCCGGCGCGAAAGGATCAGTATCCTCACTCTCGTCTACCCCCGGTCGCTCCCTCGTCAATTCCTCCATCTCCTCTTCTCCGACCAGTAGTAGGAAGGTAGACTTGCACTTGTGCCCCATCGAATATCTCTCATCACAATAGTAACATAGGCCCTTATCTCGTCTCTGTTTGATTTCTGCAGCCGAGAGACGCTTGTGGATTGGGGTGGTTGCTTTCTCCGTTGTGGTGCCGCTTCCCATGACTGACGGAGTAATGCTTGGTGGGCGTATGGGCGCTGACTTTGAGGAACTGAGAGGGCTGGTGGGGGCGCCTCCAAAATTGTGGTACCCTTGTGGTCTCAAATTCACAGAGCAGGCCAAGTTCTTCTGCTCATGGAGTTTAGCCAACGAGACAGCATCAACATATGATCTAGGCTTGGCTAACATCAATTCGCATTTCAACGGTTCCGATAAACCGGCGACAAAACAACGAGATCACCCACTCCTCGCTTAACCCCGTCACCTGGTTCGAGAGCTCCTCGAACTTATGCTGATATGCAGCCACCGTTGTTGTCTGTTTAAGCTCCTTCAAGGCCGCCTTGGGATCATGGAACAAGCTCTTGCCGAACCTGGTACAAAGAGCTTCCAAAAAACTCTCCCATGTGTGGTTGATGGCATTGTTCACACACCAACGATACCAAGTATAGGCAGCGCCAGTCAAATGAAATGAAAGCATTCTTACCCTCCACGCTTCAGGCACCGCATAAAGCTCGAAGTACTCACGAGTTCGGAACGTCCACTCTTCTACACCTTCACCGTCAAACATAGGCAGCTCCGTCTTCACTCTTTTCGGCCAGTAGCTCGATTGGGATTCACTTGTGAACTCAGAAAAATTATTGTTGGTCCCCTGCTCTGGGACTGCCTGCTTCAGCTTCAGAGTCTCACGCAACATCTTTTCAATATTTTTCATGGAGGACTCAACCGATCCGATCCGTTCCTGAGTGCCGGAGAGTTGCGACATCGTCTCTATATGGTTTCGTTGCAACGCGGCGATCTCAGACCGATTTTGCTTACATACGTCTTCCAATCGGGAGAGGGGAGTTCTAGTGTCCATCGCAACACCTCTCAACGAGAGCACCAAATGTTGCACAAGAATATAGCAGTAAAGAGAAATCAATGTAAAATTTGATTAAAAGAGAAGAAAATTGGTGTATTAATTCTGAATGTAGATATACGTCTCAATTCCCTGCCTTTGAGTTCAGGGAGAATAAACTCCACCCGTAACAGACTTAATCCCTTTTTTCTGCCTCCCACTATACCTCACCTCCCACTATATTCTCCTGGTGTTCTAACTAACTCTCCATCCCCTTCTATTGTGCACCCACACTCACTTTCCCATTTGATAGTCCCTGGCCCAATATGGGGCCTTTCTCACCCTCCTGATTCTAATTGGACTTGCTGCTTCTCGTCCCTTTTCGGCAGGTACATCAGCTGGGTTTTCACTTAGGCCCTCCATTGAGTTGGTTTGCTGACCCGAATCAGAGTTCATGTTCGCATCAGTATAAATCCTCAAAAACCAACTTTTAAAATAATAAATTAATAAGAATGTAATTAAAATTAGAAATTTAGTAAAATTATAATTCAACAATAATTAAACAATGTTTGTTATCCACAATAATTGGAATATGCACCACGAAATACAATGATTATTCTCTTGCTAGTTAGATTAAACAATGCATTTGCCGATAGGTTCAAGAAAAAGAAGTGTGCTTTAATTAGTTAATTAGCTGTATAGTTAATTTTGCCTTAATTAATGACACGATAATATGAGGTCAAAAATTCATGAGCTGTGGCAAAAACTTTTGTGTTTTATGCAAATATTAATTTTTTTTTGTATTATGTACAAAATTTTCTATGATATATCCATAATTTTGTTTTTTAATTATATTAATACAAAGAAAAAAAAGCGCACAATTTACACATATATCATGTAAATAATTTTTGGAGTAAATGTTTTTTTCGGTTTTTATCTTTTCTAAAAATTGAGTTGTCTTTTAATATTTAAAAAATGATGAATTAGTTTTTGTCTATTTTTTTATTAGACACATGGATTCTTTTGTAATTAATAAACAGAAATTGATATGTCTAACAAAAGAAATAATAGAAAAATCAATTTATCTAATAAAAAAATTGATGTATCTAACAAAAAAATAGATAATAATCGATTTATTATTTTTTAAACGTTGATAAATAATTTGTCAATTTTTAAAAAAGATAAGGACCAAAAAAATATTTACTCTAATTTTTACTAATCTAAACTAATTTAACTGGATTTAGTTGCAAAAATTGTTGTACAGTTAGCACTGCCGTCACAAAATTCTCAGTTGAAATATTATAGTATTAAAATTGTGCTAACTTCCACTATGCATGTTTTTGGACTTTTGTCTCGCATTAAAGTAGAAATTATGATAATATTGATGACAATAGTGACAAAATATGAACGGCGAAAGCATTGAACACAAAAGAAGAGTTGGGTGAAGATATTTTCCCTTCAAGATAAGATTGTTTGAGTAATGCGGATCCCACATCAATAGAGACAAGCACCATTACATTCATTAATAAATCATCATCATCATTTTCATTATCAAAAAATAATATTATCATTTACCAAAATGCATGGCATCATAATTCATCACCCTATTGTTGGAATCGGCGTGACATGAAGTAGGTCCCTATCTTACAACCCTACATACATGTTTTTATAATTTTTATCAGAGAGTTGAGACTTGAGATAGAGACTAAACTTTTTTTATTCATAACAAAAATCTAATTATTTAACGCTTTGATGAATATCGGAAAATAGTTAAATTAATCTTTAAAAAATTATTTATTTTTTAATTATTTTTTAAATTTTAAAATAGTCATATTAATTTTTTTATTATTTTATTTATTAATAGTATTAAAATTTATTAATATGATATGTTACTCTAATTTAATATATATT
>NC_029777.3:110871179-110931218 GCF_000817695.3 Arachis duranensis
ATCAACAAATAAAATAATAAAAAGATTAATATGACTAATTTAAAATTTTAAAAAAACGAATTTAATTGAAAAAAATTTTCAAAAATTAATTTAAAAAACAAATATTTTAAGAATTAATTTGAGTATTTATTCTTTATAATATTAGTGAATAAGATTTTTTGCGCGTTGGTTAAGTTTAAGATCACTATATATACATTCGAATTTGATAAGTGATAAGTAATTAAGTATTGATAAATTACCAGTGAAAAAAAAAAGTCAAACAATTCTATTTGTTCTTAAATGGAACATGCATTATGGTCTTAATAAATAGTGAGATCTCACTAATAATTAATATCATTCATCTTTATTTATAAATGTGATAAGCTTAAGCTGACGATGTTATTTACTCATCATTTTGAATTTTTCTTTTCTTTATACAAGACTTTTTTTTAGTTTAAACGTATATATATAGTTTAAACGTATATTATTCAAATAAAATTTTAATTAGTCCAGGTACATAACCTATAATAATTTTCACATGTAATAATTATTATTCACCTACTTTAAAGGGGTCACAAAATAACAATGCAATTTCTGTGCTACTTTATCCCACGCAAGCGGGAAGTTCGCCCGCTATGCTTCGCCAGAAGTCCGTTTCGTCTCGTGAGGTGCTTTTAGAATTTATTAAAATTTTTGTAATTATAAATATCTAATAAATATAATTATAAATCAAATTTTCATCCAAAACATAACTATAAATATTGTTCCCAAAGCAAAATAAACATAATGCAAAACATAATTATAAATATTGTCTCTAAAACAAAATAAATATAATCCAAAATACTCAATTTTCATCTTCATTTTCTTCTAAGTTAGATGGGGAGAAGTTGAATTTTGACAAAAAAAATTATAAAAATATCCCTTACTAAAAAAATACTAAACTCGACAAAAAAAACCTGCGTTACCCTACCAAAATCTGCAGTTTAAACGGTGCAAATTAAACGAATTTTTATAATTTGACGGTTTCAATTTTTTAACCCAATCTATTTTTTTAATGGGTTACACATATCGACCCAATAAGTTTAGGCCCATTTATTACCCCTGCTCAAAGGGATAATTAGTGGAAAAATACCAAAAACTGCCGAACCTAACGCCACATTGTTTTCATATTCTGTGGGCTACCATAAGTGAAGCCTAGAATATTCATTCACACACTAATTATTAATTATTGACTAATCACAAATTAAGGAATCAACTTTACTATTTTTGGGTGGGACCCAATTTCACCCATTTATTTATTAATACATTGAACAAGTGGATAAGACTAAAAGAAAAAGAAAAAGAAAGCTTAGCTAGCACACTCATCGACAAGCACTATAAAAAATAGTACTATCTAATATCATTATAAAGTGAGTTATCTAATAACATTTTAGACAGACATTGTGGTTAGTGAGAAAAAAGTTTGATAGCACACAGAAAAGGATTTTTTGCAATAATAATGGGTTCTCTTATGGCAGGATGGGACTCTAAATCAGGTACCTTAATTTTTATGTTATTATGATTTTATTTATTTTTAATTAAAAAATTGATATGTGAAAAAATCTGGATTTTTTTTATTAGCAACACTTAAGAGGAACCGTTCCCTTACCAAAGATGAAATTGATGCTTATTGGAGATCAAAGAAGAAGATAGAGGAAGAACATCTTAGAGCTATTTCAAATTTAGCACAAGTTGTTCAGGTTTGAATTTGATGGTGAAATCCATATAATATCACTGCTTTATCATCATTGTTAGTGTTTTTCTTTTGAATCAAGTTCTCGTTAATAGGACTTATAAGAAGCTATTATGAAGTGTGTCTTGATCAAAGTTGGCATGATTTAATTTTGTTATGGTTATGATTATGATTTCAACTAAATATGAGCCATCAACTTCATATTTATTTATTTTTATTTCAATTTGAACTGTATTCTGGTGATTAAATTTAGATTTTCTTTTTTAATATATATTTTTCTTTGAAACAGACAAGTACAACATCAATTGAAGTTGAGAAGAAGCTTCAAAGGGCAATTACCATGCCCTTAGGCCGTGGAAATGAGTCATTACATTTGAATATTGACTCAAATTTGGAGGAGCTTATCAAGAAAAATGGATGGTAATTAATTAGCTCTTAACAATCTTTATTTTATTTTATTTTATAATTTTCTCATTGATAGTTTGGACATTTTTAATCCTGTTTTATCATTTTTAAATTTTACAAATAACTTCTTAAAATTAATTTTTGAATTATAATTTTTAAAAATTATGGTAGCTATATATGATAAATAAAAAAGTTGAAAATAAAAATCGTTTTCAATAAATAAAAGTTATAAAAATTGTTTGATATTAAAAATTGAAATAATAAATATAATAATTAATTTTTTTATTTTGATAAGCACAATTGAAAAATATTTAAAAATCACAAAAAACAAATACATAATAGTTTTTTATTTAACAAAAAGAAAATGATATTATTCTTTTTATTAACTCTCAACACTAGAATAACTTCCAAGAAGAAATAATAGTATCATCATTTTGTTAAATATATTTTGATACTCGAGCTGGACAATCAATCTGCACTTTTGATATTTATTTCATAATAATCTTAATGGAATCTTAATATATAATTAATTAATTTAAATTGCAATATATATATGGTAGGTGGACCAAGAGTAGCTGGGCATTTCTGAATGAGCCTCCAGTTACTGAATCTTCATCCAACAAGTATGTGTCTCAATTTCATGTTGCAAACATGGGAACTACTCATGGAGATGGAATCAGTGCTTGACGCCGATGATGATGCATGAATCTAACTTAATACTAAGATATGTGAATATATTGGTTAATATTATGTGTGATGGAATGGTGTTTGTGTTTTTGAACCAATTAATATATAGTGGGGTTTGTTCTTTGAGTTATGATCAGAGTATGTATGAGGAAACTTAATATTATTAAGATAGTTATAGATAATAGTTTCCGCAAATCTTCAATCCGTTTTTATTGTTTTGTTGAAGAGAAAAAAATCAGAAGAAAAAAGTATATATATGTACGAGTCGTTTTGATGAATTAGTATTTAATATTTATTTAACAAAAGTTTCTCCTTTTTTTTTCTTCGTTTAACATACCAAATGTTGATTAGTACCAAATGTTGATTAGTGTGCTTTGTTCTTCAGTACAATATATACTGTAGTAACAAATTGAAGTAATAAAAATTGAAGGAAATGATAATGGTGAAAGTTTAAATTCAGACAAATATGATATTCTTTTAATGCATTAAGCATGTGATATTCTTGTAACTGAGGTTGCATCCCACAAACAACATTATTATCGAGAGAATCTAATTAAAAATGGTTGGTTGATGTAATTGATAATTTTATTTTATAACACTTGTAAATTAATGTGTGATGTATCCAAAGCGTAAACCCAGTTGAAATGGATACAAAATTTCAATATGACAACTATTTTGAAATAGACATGACATATGAATGATCTTAGTTCATTGAACAAACTCTCTAATTGTCATGGAGCAGTGAGTACTGCATAATTTGCATCAAAGAGAGAGACTTTTAGAAAATTGAAAGGAAATACTTGAAAATTCTAAACAATTTCTTTGTGACAAGTTTAAAATAATTAAATAAATAGAAATGAAAGGTTTGTTATTATATATTTTGGATTTAGATCCTCTAAAGTTGTAAATTTCACTTTAGAGAGTAAAGTGTGATCTTTTACCCTTGAATAGTTTTTCTTTCATATTTATTCTTGGTTCCACCTATGAAATCTATGACGGTGAGAGATCGCACTTTACTCTCTAAAGTGAAATTCAAACTTTAGAAGATCCAAATTCATATATTTTTACACTTTTATTATCTATTAAACATTACGAATTAAAAAAAAAGTAAATAGTAATACAATAATTTATTAAAAATTTAAATTTAAACTTCATAAAATCTTCCAATTTGAAGGACCTTGAAAGTAGGGTGTTCGCGGTACAGTTTGGATTGGTTTTGAGTAAAAAATTCATCCGATCCGAACACTAATTTTACTTGCGGTACGGTTTAAATTGGATGATCTTTTAAAAAAAACTCGATCCGATCTGATCCAATTTCAAGTGGTTTGAATTGGATTGGATTTGCGGTTTTGTAAATTAAAAAAATTAAATACATATAACAAGTCTCAATATCAGATTTTAAATAATCAACGACATAACAAGTTTCAACAATATTTTAAAAAGCCAACCATAACATAACAATAGAAATAAAATTATAAGTTAGTTAAAATAAATAAATAAATAATATTTTGAATATAAAATATTTATTAAATAATAATAATATATGAATAATATAAAAATATATAACAAATTGAACATGTTATAAGTATAATTGTAAATATAATAATAAAATAATAATATTCTAACACATTGTGCAATTTAGATTGGATTAGATCGATTTTGAAAAGTAGATCCGAAATCCGATCCGATCCAGCCGTTTGTAAAAAATAGAATCCAATCAAATCTGAATTAGTGCGATTTTAATCGGTTTTTGGTTTGGATTGGATTAGATGAGCGATTTAATTTGGATCGGTTTGGATTTGAACACCCCTACTTGAAAATAGAGAATTCTGAGAACCGTGAAAACCGTGAAAACCCTCTAAATCCAACCACAAGGACACACCTAGTAGTCACCTACAACTACAATGTGGTCTAATCAGGACATAGTTGGTGAAAGTGACATGTTTCTTTTACTTAACGAATAGTTCACACTCGAATATAAATAATGGGGAGATTAGCATTGAAAAAGCCATACTCTATGTAATCTTGTCAAGATAATTAGTAGACAAAGCAATGGACAGAGAGTTAGAAAAGATTCATTTAGAGGTCAAAAGTTCAATGTTACATTGGTAAAACTGATGGTTGGAACTTGGTGAAAAATAAAACATAATTTATTGACCGGTATTAAAAGATTCATCATAATGTACAATTTTTTTACCTCGATTAAATGTGAAAAGATGGTAAAGATTGAAGAATTTTCACCAGTAGTCCACCATCCTTGGGACTTTCACCTTCCTTCCAAACCTTGAAATCAGAAGGAAAGTAATTAGCATCACTCCAACGTTTTAGGGAAATTAGGTCAAATGGTCCTTGTACATTTCCCTGTGGATCTTTATAATACCACATCTTCAACTGATTAAAAGGTTGAACCTCTTTTGTAATGATTGGTTGATCACTTTCGTCGTCGTCGTCATCGTCGTCGTCGCTCAGCTCTATAACCTGCGGTTGAGATGGTGGTGCTGGCTCGGCCTGCTGTGCTACAGAGATCCTAAATACATTCGATTCAGCTGGCTTAGACACCCCATTAGTCTTCAATGCAAAGTTTAATAGTTGTTCTGCCTTAGACACACCATCATTCTTATGTGCAAAGTCTATTAATTGTTCTGGCTTAGACACAACACCATTTTTATATGAAAAGCCTACTAGTTGCTCTGGCTGCTGTTGATGATCTTCTGCCAAGACATAGACATACCACTGAATTATACAATGTATAAAGCTTAATCAATTCTAATATGCAGAATTAGTTTGATATGAAAAAGTTATATTCATAAGCAAATTGGCATAGAGCTACAGACTCATTTATTTCATTTTCTTCTTTTGCTGTCTAACCACACGAAAGCAACCTCATCTAGCCAGAAAATTAAATAGAGAACATCATGGAACAGAACAAACCTGCAGCAGTTCCACGAGAAATGGAGTTAAACATACTTCCATTTGTTGCCACATTGAAAAAAGGAACTTCTGATGATCCACTGCGACCAAGAATTGATGTTGGAGAATCGCTTTCTGGTTTTGCAGGATTCGGCACATCCAGTAGTTTTGTATCCTTGTATGAGAAAAAATCTGTATCTTTAGATGGTTGCTTGCTGGTAGGCTGCCAAAACTCTTCTACATGGTTTTCTACATTTTCATCTGGATCCTCTGGTGAAATAGATTCTGATTCTAGATCCTCAGCAATAACTTGAGGAACTTCGCGCAATAACCGTTCCTGTTCATCTGGATTCTGAAGCTTCTCCCTTTTCCGTAGGTACTCATCCAGTGTGCTTCCTATCGATTAAGGAATCCACATCTTGCATAAACTATATTTTACAGAATCCAAAGCCAGAAGAAAAAACCTCTAAGCAAAGGATTTCCTATTGAAAAATGTTCGTTGCTATACGTGACTGTTTTTCTATTCACAAGCATGGTTACTAAAAGAAAGTAAGGCCACTAAGATAAATAGATAAATCTAAAACAAATATAACCAAGGATCATAAAGTTGACATGGTTGACATATTGATTGCAATAAACAGCAAAAGATAAACAAATTACAATTAATGCGTTTAAAATCTATGGGGGAACAAATGCAATTAATAATATGGTTAACACCACATATTGCCATCATTTGATGCAAAAAGGTAAGGAAAGGAAGCCACAATACGACAAAAATGTCATCTAATAAGATAATACATATCAAGAAGGATATTCTTTACGCCAACCCTTTTCATTAGCTCGATCAATTAGATGTTTTAACTGCACAAGTTCTCTTGCAAGCCACTAAAAGAAGATTCAAACATAACAAGAAAGAAGGAAAGAAGTTAGTTGAAGAATCAAGCCAACATGACTCTGGAGCTAGTCAACTAAGTGTGAGGAGATTAATAAGGAAATTGTAACACAAGGATTAATAATGGTTTAGTACATACATGCTTAGTCACATCCTCATGCAATATTCTTGCCATCTTCTCTATATCCGCCTACAATGTATATTATATAAAAATATTGTCACAGTGTATAATTTAATGAAGTGGATTGCTCTAGTGTTGCAAGAATTTCCTTACTTCAGAATAGCTCAAAGAATTGGAGAAAACTTACAATCATGGGTTTCTTGAGCAAGCCATCTTTTACCCTTTGATGCAAATCCTCACACTCCTCCTGCGACCAAAGTCACAGATCCAAAACCCCAAATTTAAATTATAAATACAATTTGAAGCATACAGTTCTTGAAAATGATTAAAGCATTAAGACCACTTGACATTTTTATTTTCTGGTATATGATTAAAATTTAGGGGCGGGGACGGTCAACAAATTCCAAGCTCAGGGCATGCCATACGTTTTGTTAAAGGTTTCCAATGTGACTTATGACTTAATGTAAGATTATCAGCATGAGTCAAACTGAAGTCCTGTGAGTTGAAGCCATTTTAATAAAATTAAGTCTGAAAACAGTAAGTTAAACTGATTTACCTCAGTGAAGTTATCATCTGAAAGCATTTGAATGCTGATGTCTTCAACAAAGCCAGAGGCTCGCAGGAGGATATCCTCATCTGAGCCCTTCTCTAAACCTAGAAGACATCCAAGAAAGAATTGTACACTAGCTAATCAGTAGAAAATAATCTTGGGGCCAAATTTCTATATCTGTCATACTCAGACATCCATTGTTATACTAAATGCAGAAATAAATATTACATGAATATGCAACCCTAAGAGAAATAGCAGCAGGGTGCAGCCAACATGAAATTAATTGCATGCTGAACACTATTGCTTATCCTCCATTTTCAGAGTTACGATTTTATTTTATTTTATTTCTATTTTATATATACATCGAACTAATATGCCTTCCTCATTCTATTTGTCACATGCTGTATATATGCGACTCAAACCCAGCATGAGTAGAACTGCTAACAGCTAAGATTGTTTTCTTCAGTGGCATCTGTTGCATATGCCCAAATCATTCAGTTAGGACTAATCACACCTGCTAAGTAAATACAACTGATGCCAAGAGAAAAATGCATAATAAGCACATGTGCGCCTGCTTCATTTATGGGAATGCCATATGGCATGAGCCTACTGGATTAGATTCAGCGCTTAATCAAATTAATAGCGCCAGGCATGCGACTTATGCAAATGTTACCAAAATTGAGTGCATAATAAACACATTTGGGTTTACTTCATTTACAAGAATGCAATGTCATAATCAACTAACAGCAGCCATGTCACCTGTTACTTGCAGCAGCTGGTGAGAGTTTTTCTGAAGATAATCGTTCGGGTCACATCTGACTCTTATGAAGCTTCCAACTACTTTAGTCTCAAATGTTTCGGGGTCCTTCACAAGCTCCTGAACAAGACTTCTCTTCAAGTAAACAAGTTTGATATTGAAAGGAACAATGGCTGCGAAACAGCTCTTGGGTTTTTCCACAACCCGTCCCCTCGGTTGACATTTCCTCTCCGAAGAAGCCATTGTCGTTCGTGGAGTTTCACATGCCGGGGAATTATCATCATCATCCGAATTGAAGTAGATATCATCGTCCGATTCAACACAGTTTGCGGCAAAGTGGGACTCGAGCAAAGCATTGATCTTCAACCGGCCAATTGTCTTCCTTCCGAACAACAAATGCAGCCTCTTGTCACAGACAATTCTCTTCTTTTTGGTAGGATGCTGAAGGCTATTCTCCCTAACATACTCATTTATGAGCGCAGCAGCCTCATTCTGAGTTATCTGCCTGCTTGTGTCAAAACCGAGGGATTGGAGAAACTGAATAAGATTGGTTGATCCCCAACCATCGTATTCCTTCTTTCTCTTAACATATTTCCTTTTCTTTCTCATAGGAGTCTCAAGCTGAACCTCGCCATTAATTTCCTCAACCCAGAAGGACCCATCATAAACATCGTCATCCATTTTTTTCCCTTATTTCCAAATCAGAAACCCTAAATTCAATCAATCTCTAACAGTTATAACAAGTCCTCCCTCTCACCTCTCAAATTTCCTATGCTTCCATGCTTTCTCTTCTTCAGTTTTCCCCAACCTCTAACAACAAAGTTAACAATAATAATTGTAAAGACAATAACAACAACAACAACAAAAAAAAAATAATAAATTCAAATTGGCATAGGTAACCAAAAACAGAAACAACGTTGACAAATGATTATTCAAAAATGGCTTAAAAGTAAAACTGACGTCACTGTTTCATCTCCGGAATCCCAAAAAATTTAAATTCGGCAAAACAAAAGAGGGAATCGTGAAATGAAACATTTAAGAAGGAGAGAAAGAAAGAAATGGAAATAATGGAAGAGAAGGAAATGGAATTAAGGTAGGTTCATAAGAGAGAACGTGAGAACGAGAATACCTGGTTGTGGTGTGGTGCTGTTACGGCTGAGGAAGATTCTAGAAGCAGAGTGAAAGAGAGAGTGAGAGAAAGAGAGTGTGCGTGCGTGCGTGCGGGTGCGTGTCACAGTGTCAGTTGATTTCATTTGAAGTGCCGAGTGGAAATGAAATGTGGAATGGGAGAAGCTCACAACTCACAAGGACAAGCGCTGCCGCTGCTCATAGTTTTTGTTGTTTTATTTTATTTATTTATTTATCCAACATACTAGGTGTATACCATCATCAGCTATTAAATTTAGTCATTAATATAAAATATATATTAAAATATAAATATACATTAAAAATAAATTAAATAATTTATATATAAATTACAATTTAGAAAACATAAAGTTAGCTTTTTTTTTGTGTGACTTAAAGTTAACTTATTTATGCAGACTATAGCTACTAGGAGTGAATATATAGATATAAAAAACTTATTTGTATGCTAATTAAAATCAATTATTAAAATCAGTTATTAATATATTTGTATATAAATATATATATATTATTTAATTTATTTTAAAATTTTATATAAATAACTGATTTAATACCTATTTTTTAATGTAAATTTAGCATAATTGATAAGAGTAATAATTATAATTCTTGATTCATTTTTTTAATATGTAAATAACTAAAAATTTGAACATATGTGTTATTTTTTAAAGGTATGAAAATGATAAAAAAATTTAAAATATTTTTATCTAGAAATTAAAAAGAAAATTAGAAGACAAGATAGAACTTTTAATTATTTGTCATATATATGGTGGATATTGTCACTTTTTAGTTGATTGTTATTCTCCTAATGAAAATTTTCTTTTTTTCACCGTAAAAAATAAAATAATGGTAAAAATCACATGTAAAAAAATAGGATTATCAAAATGACAATATCATTCTTCTACTTAAAAAGTATATATTATTTGTTAGGTTATAATTCAATTTTTATTGTATATTATAAATTATAATTCGATTTGTTTGCTTTATTTTTAAGAGAAACTCTAATAGAAAGTTTTCGAAGTATCATCTTTTATACTTACGAAAAATAGATTAATTTAGAATTAAAATTTATATTAAAATTATTAGATTAAATAAGATTAGTCTCATTTAAAAGAGACGGTATCATCTTAATAAAAGAATTAATACATTTTTATTATTTGTATAATTATTATAATAGAATAATTAAAAATAATATAAAATTTAAATTGAATTAAGACCAAATATTATAATAAAATCTTACATTTAGTTTTAAATTATTATTTATAAAATATGGTTCAACAAATATTCATGTGATATTTTGCAAGACCTAAAATAAAATTAAAATGGCCAATAAATTATAGTTCAAATAGCATAATCTTCCTATATTTATTTAAAAATTGCGAATTCGAATTTTCTAATCTTTGATTAAAAAAAAAAATTCTATGTAACCCTACAGTGAGATTGGCTAAATTTGATGGAATCATTAAACAGTAGTGTGCAAGGCTGTTACAAACATCGTCTGCAGGAGATTGAGTATTAAAATTATCAGGTCAGATTGGATCCAATATTTATCATTTTTAGTTTTAGATTCAATCTAATCCGTATATTTTTAAATAATAAAATAAAATAATACAATATAAATAATTATTATTAGTTAAAATAAAACATAAAAGATATTTATTTATTTATTTTTGTGGGTCCACAAATATGCAAATCAGATATACAAATACTTAAATAAAAGAGTAATTCTTCGCATACAAGCGATTAAGGCTTGTAAACCTTACAAGTTCAATTAAAACTAACGCTCAAAACACGCTTCCAACCATTCTTCTTCCTCTTCGTCTTCTCCTTCTCCTTTTCTTTCGTTTCTTGCATTCTCTTTCTCCTTCTTTTTCTTCTTGCTGCACGTTCTTCTTCCTCTTACTCTTCTTCTTCTCCTTTTCTTTCGTTTTTGCACGTTCTTCTTCATCGTCTTCCTCTTCTTCTTCATTTACATTCTTTTCTCTCTGTTTTATTTTTTTTTTCAATTTTTTATGGTGAAATCGTTTTTGAAGAAGAAGAAGCAGTAGAAGATGAGAAGGAGAAAGAGAAAGAGTTCTGAATTATGCATAAGATGTATTTTAACGAATTTTGGGTGTATTTCTTTAAATCCTTTGGGTGTATTTTCTGTAATCCTTTGGGTGTATTTTCTATAATCATTTGGGTGAATTTCTATTACCATTTGGGTATATTTCTGTAATCCTTTGGGTGTATTTCTGTAATCATTTTGGGTGTACTTCTGTAATCGTTTGGGTGTATTTCTGAAGTTCCATTATCTTCAAAAGGATTACAGAATACACCAAAGGATTACGAAAAATACACCCAAAGTATTTAAGAAATACACCCAAAATTCGTTGCATAATTCAGAACTCTTTCTCTTTCTCCTCATCTTCTGCTGCTTCTTCTTCTTCAAAACGATTTCAAAACTTGATTTCAGAAATCATGAAAATCGAAAAAAAAAATGAAGAAGAGGAAGAGGAAGAGGAAGAGGAAGAGGAAGAGGAAGAAGACGAAGAGGAAGAGGAAGAAGAAGAAGAAGAACCGTTCTAAGTGTAGCGCTTTGGAAACAGGAAACGTTGAATAACACATTAAAAGATCTAGTAACTTGTAAGACTTGTAAGTCAAAAAGACTTATATATGTAGCACTTCATAATCTGATTCTATTATTGCAGATTAGATTCATATCGATAATTTTTAAATTGATATAACAAATATACAAATTAAATCCGATCTATAAATACTCTTATCTAATACATCTGAAGAACAAAAAATAAAGTGTTCTTTGCGAATCGCCGTCGGACACCACTGGAAATTATTGAACAAGCTTGTCGAATGACCGAGGAATGTCATCCCTTACCTGAAGCGGGAATTTCTCGACCATGTTTAATTTACCTTTACTTTTTTCACTTTCCTTTTGTTGTTTTATGATATTTCTATTTGTATTGGCATAGTCTAAAATACCCTTTGTTTGTAGTCTATTGTGGACTAATTTTTTTCATTTAATGAAAATTCTGTTGTGAAATAAATAAATAAATAAAATATAATATAAAATAAGAAAATATAAATAAAATAATAAAATTTTGATATTTATTAATATAATTATCTTATTATAATATAAGTAATTTATATATTAGTAATATATTATAGTTCAGAACCGTCCATTAAATGAGCATCCACGTCATCATACTTATCTCAACATTCTCCTTTGAATGACTATTTAGAAATATGCCTCGTTAAAACTTTACTAAAGAAAAATTAAATAGAAAAAATTTTAGTGAAGGAAAAAAAATACAATATCCTTTGTGATAGAAACTGCCTCATTAAAAATCTTGTCAAGAAAAATCCAATGGAAAAAAATCAAACTAAGGAAAAGGAGTATAGTCTCCCCATATTGTCGATATTATTAAATATCTCGAAATCGGCGCATCCCAATCTCATGTACCAATCTTTCAAAGGATGATTTTGGGAGTGACTTTGTGAATAAATCTGTCAGATTGTGACTTGAGCGGATCTGTTGGATATCAATTGTCCCTTGATTTTGAAGATCATGAGAGAAGAAGAATATGAGAGAGATATGCTTTGTTCTATCACATTTAATGTATCCACCTTTAAGTTGAACAATGCATGCTGTATTATTTTCAAACAGGACAGTTAGAGCTATCTTATGATCAATCAGTCCACATGATGACAGAATATATTGGATCAAACTCCTAAGCCAAAAACACTCGCGACTAGTTTAATGTATCACTAGTATTTCAGCATGATTAGAGGATGTTGCTGCAATTGTCTGCTTTGTGGACCTCCATGATATAGCTATACCACCATATGCGAACATGTATCCTGTCTAAGATCTCCCTTTGTGTGGATCAGACAAGTATACAGCATCTGCATAGCCAACTAATTGTGACTTGGATTTATATGGATAAAACAATCTCATATCAAGTATTCCATGAAGATATCGAAAGATTTGTTTAATTCTATTCCAATGTCTTCTAATTAGAGAGAAACTATACCTTGTTAGTAAATTCACAGCAAATAATATACCGAGTAGTGTATTATTAGCAATATACATTAATTAAGGGAGGGGTATATTTGAAAAGAAAAATATTAATTATCAAAAAATTAGTAATTAAGGTAAAATTGATGCAAATTGAAAATTTGATAAACAAAGTTGAAATAAATCAAAATTTGGGAATATTTTTAAAATTTTTAGTAAATTTTAGGATAAACAATATACTTTATCTTATTAGTTTCTCTAATGCTTTTGAAATATGTATTTAAAATAAATTAACAAATATGATATGCAAAATTTATTCCTATTAATAAATAATTTATTTAATATGTTCTAATTTAAATATCATAAAAATAAATAAATCTTAAAATAATTTAATTTTATGTATATATTTTTTATTGTATTCAGTTAGAAATGGTTATAAAAGTTAAAGTATCATTTTATATGATAATGAATATAAGAACTGAGAAAAAATATAGATAAAAAAATATTTATTAATGGTAGTTTTTTTTGGACAAGATATTAACGGTAGTTAATTAGTGTGAGATAAAGTTGTGCCTAATTTTGTTGAAATTTTTTAATTTTTGAAATGATTAGAAAAAATTAGTGGGACTCAATTTGCTATGATAGTGAACATTGAAATAAAGAAACATGAGAAGTTTATTAACGGACTAAACATTAGTGAACTTAAAAATATAATTTAAAAAAATCAATCTAAAATTTAAAAGAAAAAGACAAGTTTAGACTTTTGCTTTTAAATAAAAAAAAATATAAATACATACAAAAAAATATTTTGTAACATTAATTATTGTGCAATAAAATTTTAATGTATTAAAAAATTTATATACATATTTGTTTTAATTTTAAAATATAAAATACTTAAAATATAAAAATAATTACAAAATATTATTATGCACTCTTTTCTCATTTAGTATAATAATATAATAATAATGATAGTTTCTAAACCCAAATTAAATTCTTATCGTACCGAAAATTTAAATAATTCAATTTAAATGATTAAAAATTTTTTAGTCTATTTATTTTAATAAAAAAATCATAAAATGATACATAGATATTAAATCAACGAGATATTATAAGATAGTGGAACGAAAAATAAAATAAAACACATAAAATATATCCTCTAGCAGTTTATATAGTATTCATTTTTTTTACATAAATATCTACACATTATAGGAATTATAGGAATTTATGATAGTAATCAATTTTCACATACATTTGTACACTATATAGATTTATGTATAAATTTTGAAATATCTACACCCTATAACAAATTATTGATACTTTCCAAAATTTATATAATTATATATTCATGCATTTCATTTTCTGTATACTAACGAGTTAAACCCTAAAATAATCCATGAGATTGGTGTTGTGCATTAAGATGGTTTCTGAAATTCCAATTGCACAATTATGTTCTTGAGATCAACAAAAGTGTACCACATTGGCACGTTAGTTCTTGACCTATTTTTCATTAACAGTGTGATGACATGAACTGTTAGTGACACATATCACTCTATAGTTTGACCACGTGTAATGATATGATGATAGATTGACTAGTGATAATGACATACTGATGTGGATAGTTGTGCCACATGTCACAATACTATTTGACCATGTGTTAATTTGTGCCACGTGTCGCAACGTTATTCGTCCACATGTAATCCGCTATGTCATCATTGTAGATACACTAAATTAGTCCTTCAATTTGCATTAAGAGACTCATTTTAGTCCCCAAAATTAAATGTAGATACACCAAACTAATCTCTTCACCAGTTTTTTCTCATTTTAGTCCGTGAAGCTAACAACATTTTTATATGACATCATGTTAGTAGCGGACTCAAATATGAGAGGAGACCAATAGTGCAATATATCATATCTACCCAAATCACGCCATGTCTACACATGTAGAAAGCGCAACACCTTTTATACCAGAGACTTCGCCTGTAGTGGATGAATGTTTCATGTGTTCACTATCCCTGTTCTTTGAAACTTAAGAAAATTCCATTGGGACAAAAGAGAGTGTATTACTAATAATATGCAGCAAAACTTAAATTAACCAACTTCGGAAGGACAAAAACGAAGGAGAGCATAAGAGACGTACGAAGGACGAAAAGCTTGTGCATTTAAGTAAATTTTTTTTCTAAGACAAAGCCTAATCATGGTTGAGCTAATTTAGCCAAAATAACTAGGTCTAAAATCTTGACTTCCAACGTGTCATCTACCTTTACAATACCATCAGTACCATCAACACCAATCAACTTGCCTGTAGACACCATCAATGCTCCACCCATTATCTTTATTGTCTGATTTCCTTGGCACCACGGCCTCCATTTCATTGGGAAGGGCAGTTATCGTTTCACCATTTCCACTTGAGCCAAGCTCTACCTTGCAAGACCCATCCTGAACAAACGCATAATTACAATGTCCATTAACAGTATAATCAGGCCAAATGAATACAGTTCCATTAACTAGGAAGGTTAAATACCGCACACATAACTAAAATTCAAAACAATAATCGGTCAAATACAAAGGTCGGCTTGAAAAACCATGTATACAAATTCGAAAGCAACAAACAAAAACGTGTATAAAACCAAAGCTTCTAGGATCACATACCGGAAGAACATCTCTTATAACTCCAATAGATTCTTCACCTGGCCTGTGTACATTAACTAATATGTCTGGCATAAACCATGCCCCCTCATTGTCCCCACCTACAACAAAATCAAACCATCAAATTAACAACCTGACAAAGATACACACTACCAATTGAAATCTTACTGATAAGTTAACCAAATAAGTGACAAAAAATATCAATCACATGAATGAATCTACATTCCAGCCAGTCACTAGTCCACTACAGAGAGCATGTTTGTTAATAATCATTACTTGCCGCCTAAAGTATGATGACTTAATGAGAATTTGGTATACCATAGATGCGTGTAATAACACCAACACAGAGTAAATCTATGTGCAATATGTTAATTACAGAACAGATAGCTACCTAAAACTGGGGACATCATGTCCAGACCACCAGTTCCTGGAGTCATGGGTGGTCCTCCAGGGGTGCTAGGAAGATACACAGCGGAATTTGGGGTCATAGGCTGCCACCCAAGATGGGATATTAGTATTAAAATACTAAATATTTGATATCATGGAAAAAAGTAAAAAAGCACAATCATATGAGTCATGCGGTGTTCCAGCCTCATTATAGTTTCCGCCAGGAGTGCTACCCCAACCAGCACCAGGAGTGGGGGATTCATATAGCCGTGAAGGTGAGCTTCCTGCCTGAAAACATCAAAGCAAAAAGAGAAAATAAGATTTTTTGTTCATGCCATACAAATTCCAAGGCATATTAAAAGTTAAGGAACTGTTTTGACCTGGGACTGTGGGCCGGTTCCCCATGAGCCTGGATTTCCATCTTCCCAGTCCCTGATTAGTTTTCACCATCAGAATGCATAATACATATATCACATACACCTTACAACAAATATAATAATGAAACCCACATGTAACTCGAAAGTACTTAACAGTCACTATAAACTAGAAGTGCTTCTTATAACCCTCTTAAACTATAGTTTTATGTTTTGGACATTGAAATATATTACAAAATTGAAGAACCTAGATAAAAGAAGCAATCCATCAAATAACACATGCCAAACCAATAAGCCCATAGTCTGTAAATAAGAGGGAGGAGTGCTGAGCTTGTTGGAAGATGGCATGTAACAAGCCTCAAGTAAAGATTGACGAGAAGTTGGGGAAATGTAGGTCATTTAACAGGGTTGTTGATAGGGAGAAAAAACATAACAGGAGGCAGGTATCAGCTGGCAATGGAAGACACAACAATAGGAGAGAGAAATGGGCCATCATTTTCCCCCTTTGATTTTGCAAATAATTCCCCCATTTCTTTAAACCTATAACTGGATGCCCAAACATGTCAGAAGAGCAAAGCTTTCCAACCACTCTTTAGCATAAGAGATATCATGAGACTTGCATAAAGGTTAACGATAATATATATATTCAGAATAAAATAGGAATGGACAAATTACAAAAAAAGCAATATACACTATGTCACATCGGAAGGATGACAATAATGCAAACCTTGTTGGACTCATTGGGGTATAAGGATTCCATGCCCGGTCACGCCTTGGTGTCCTCATTCCATCATGTATAGGAGTTGCTACAAATAGCAGTTCAGTGAACATTATTAGCAGTTATGTTAATCAGTTAATCAAATACGAATGCCTCTAGTGTCATAAAATAGATTAAACAAACCTCCAGGATCTCTCATAGGGGTCATATATGGATGTAGGGGAGTTCGAGAAGGATGCATTGGGGTTTCACATCCAATCGAATATCGAGTTTCACTGGTTAAAGACATGGTCAAATGGGTAAGTATCCTCTGTTGAATGCAGTTAAGAAATTGTTTAAGAATACATGCATGCAACTTACCGCTGTGGGGTTACAGCTACATTATCCGATATATGGTTGCGATCAACTGCAGCAAACACAAGTCAGATAAGTTAGAGAAACACACCGCATAAAAATACAAGCATTGCAGGTGTTTTCAAAATAGACTAGGCAACCTACCCGTCACAACCTTCATTTGGGACTCCAATTCAACCCGAACTGTTGTGCCTTTAACTTCTATTACACGTCCACAATAACCTTTATAAGCACCCTGGCGTACTTTGACCGTTGCACCAGCCAAACCATCGTGTCCTGTTCCACCCCTGTGCCTTCCTCAAGCTAAATCACATTAAAAGAAATCAACATCAAATCTCTCTCGTCAAAAGAAGCATCAAAATGGTACTTTAACTCAATATTCCAGTACATCTGAAAATTAAAAAAGATTTAAGATACAATCAATTGGAGGCCCTCCTCGTGAAAACCTTCTCGGGGACTGGGGAATACGAGGTGGAGTTCTAAGGCCACGGAATCTCGAGTAGGCATCACCCTGAGAAGACATGGAACAACTTAACCAAGACATATTTGCATGAATCAAACTAAAAAACCAAAATGCATAATTTAAAAATTAAAAATTAAAATAAATAAAGGATGAAGAACTGGCTACGTTTCTGTCACCACTCGAACGTGAACCTCCAACGACCAAACACGAGCAAGCCCTAGCACATATAAAGCCTGCATGTTCAAGATGATGGCGATCATAGATGAACAAGAACCCCCTATATATGTGCTCCACAGGACCAGATTTTCCCTTCAAAAGAATCAAGAAAGCTGATCATCTGAACAAGAACTCTAAAGAAAGAAATAAGGCATAAGTTATAGAATCTTACATGGCAAGGACCTTCAACAACTCGCACAACATCCTTTACTGAGACTGTATTCATAGCGTTATCCTGCGCATTTATTTTCTTCTCTATCTTACATTTAATCTCTCTTAATTTAACAAGTGCAACTTCAGGCCTGTCTGCAGTCCCCTTAAGAACCTATAAAAATGTATCACATGATGATGTTAATATAATAATAAAAAATTCATTTTAGAAATGAATAAAAAAGGTACTGAAGTATTGGCTCAAAGTAAGAAAGTAACCTGAAATGCCTCGCTTTCTACACGAACTATTACACCAAAGTCCATATTACTGCACATGCATAGTTAAAAGTGAGAGAAGTGTGAACCATGATATACAGGCAAGAATTTAAGATAATCTCAAGATCAACAAACGACTTACTCTAACAATACAAGATCACGAAGTTCATAGTCCCCAATTTTTGTAATTCCAGTGGTCACTTCAGAACTCTCCACAAAATCATCTGCAAACACACGGATCTGAAGAGAGGACATTTCCATGTCACTTTTGCGCTACATATAAAAGCAAAAATTCACAAACCCTAGATCAACTTTATGTAGGGACCATTGAGCTCACATGTTCTTTTGTTGGTTGGATAATAGAATCAATACATGCTGTTCCACCTTCACAACCATGCCGGTAGCACCCTCTTGAGCACCAGTAACAACCTTAACGTGGTTTCCAGGTTCAAAATATTTACAAAGTTCCCTTTCATTTACAGCAAGGGTTTTCTGGTGGAATAAAAGGTAACTAAATCATCATGGAAATAATTCATTACAAAACCTTGGGGAAAAAAAGCACATTTCGGAAAGAAACTAGCCAATTAAAAATTTATACTTACAGGAAGACCCTTCAATTCTGGTCTTATATGAACATTATCTTCATCTACTTTCTCCACCCACCCCTTCAACTTATTCAAATCACCCTTCACAACAATTACAGCATCACCTTTCATAAAATGGCCTTTCTTTCTGTTAGCGAACAAAGTTGACAGACTTGCTACATCGCTGTCACCACTCTCACCAGGTTTTCGAAAATTTTCAAGTTCATTCAAAGTAGGTTTGACGTTTAGAGCATTAATGGATTTTATTGATACAGTTTTGTATAAGAATCCATCCTTAAACATCATTCCTCCAATTGCATCAAATCTTTCCCCATAGGCATCACGTCTATGCTCGACACGAATATGCAGTTCCCTGTATAAAACACACAGTCTATCAGACCAGGAAGAAGAACAGGAACAACCACCACTATCAAACCTAGTACAATGAGAAGGGATTGGACACATGGATCAGTCAATGATATCATGTCCTATCAACAAAGCATGCCTATGGATGATCTATTAAAGCTATTTTTTTTCCCAATGGTTTTGTGAATAGATTTTGCTATTCACTTTGTCATTTCTGACTAGTTATTGGACTACCCTGACTTATTTACTCTCCAGATTGAACATCTATAAGACTAGGAAGGAGAAAATTCCCAGGAAACAGAAGACATTCACTTATAGAGGAGATAATCACGAGTTACCTAGCTTCATCAACATTTAAAAAACGAGGAGGAGGGACAAACGCCTTCTTTTTCACAACTTCTCTACCTTCCTGCATGATACATCATTTTCACAACAAGAGACTCAAGTTGGTACGACTCCAATATGGAAGCTAAGAATTTAATAAGACATTTAAGCATTTCATACCAGTTTATTTGCAAGCGCCTGCAAGTCTATCCTTGGAATCAGTTTCACCGTAACCCTCTGCCTCACATTATCAACATCAACTACCTACAGAAGATATAGTTTGATAGTGAATATCGCAGCCAAAACGGTAGTATGAATAATTTGCCTAGAATATGATAAATACCTTGGCAAGGTCCCCTTTATATGTGCCAATCTTCATTCTGACCCAAGTATCTCTGGCAAGATCAATTGCTTTGCTTTCAACTGACAGCACATCCGTCATTTCTCTTATTGGAACTAGTGTTATTTTTGACGCCCCATATATGTTCCTTAAACCCTTAATAGCCTAAAAAATATGAAAACTATGAAAAAGGTACAGAATATTGTTGATAACGATACACATGATCAGTAATTAAAACATGTTTCACATGACATTGCCTCTCTCACGTGGGCCTCTTTATCTGCTTCCACATAAATATAGTTTTTAAGATGATCAAGGGCAATAGCTGACCTGATTTGCAATTCAGCCCCCTTATCTATATACTTTTGCATAAGGCAAACAGCTGTCTCTCGCTCACGACCAATCTAATGAACATCAACAGAAGAATATATAACATGCTTCTATATCTTTGCAAAAGATTATCACAAAATCGGTTGGGTCATACCATACATTTCACCATCCACAGCTTTGGATCTCTAACAGATGGCAAAAGAGCTTGCTGGTCTACATCTGTAGCCTCTTCATCAAAAGATTCCACACGCCTTGCATATCTTTCCTAGATGTGTCTTTCTAAAGCTTCAAAATCTTCATTATCTTGCTCATGCAAAGGCCTATGAAGTCTGATCCTACTGACATTGTCCTCAGGAATATCATTTCCATTATCAACAAAGAAATCTGCACCGTCAGATTATTGTTTGCTAATTAAGATATTTGACGTAATTATGCAAGGTAGCTTATACACACAGAAAATTCAAATCTTACCAGAATTCATCAATTCAGAAAAGGCATAGATAAGATTTATAGCATTTCATACACTATGAAAGTGCATTTATTACAGCTTTAGGGTAGGAAATGAGTGATTATGAACTTATATCTTTTTTATATGATTGAAAAGCTAAACAGATTTTCTCACAAGTCACTCTTTTCAAATTTATTAAAAATATGAAACTGGATTTTTTTTTTTGCAGCTTAATTATTTAAACAATTTATCCAAACACATGAGAAGTTATTTCTTAGCACCGATTTCCCTGAAGCAAACAGACCCTAAATGAATGTATTTGTGAAAACTCTACAATCCCATTCACTATGTAACATCAGTCATATTAGGGGGGAAATGTAAAATAGAACACTGGGATTCAGACAACTAGAAGAGACAAATATATAGAGCCTATTGCCTACTCTTGAACAGAAGCACATTGAGAGAATCAGAACTTGAAACAGTGCTGGCACCGATTAACTTCATTACTTGTTCTGCCATTTGCACGTCTGAATGAATCCGGCATGCACCAAGCAGTGCCCCAAAAACAGCTTCATTCGGTTTCATTGGCATTCTCATTATCAAGTCATAAGCCTTTTTTAACCTCCCTGCTCTTCCCAATAGGTCAACTATGCATCCATAATGTCTGATTCCTATTTCAATTCCATATCTTTCCATTTTAGCTGCTACTTCCAAAGCCTCATTTACCAAACCACCATGAGCACAAGCAGAGAGCACAATGAGACAGGTGATTGAATCAGGCTTTATATTTGATTCCTCCAATCTGCCAAAACACTCAAGGACTTCATGGAATTTTCCATTGATGGCAAAGCCTGAAATCATTGCGTTCCAGCAGATGATGTTCTTCTCAATGGACTCTGATGCTTCAAATACCAACCTTGCATTGGCCAGGTCCCCACATTTTGCATACATGTCAACCAATCCACTCACAACAAAGGGACTCAACCTCATCCCTCTCTTCTTTATCATGTTATGGATTTCCTTACCGGCATCCAAGAGTCCCAGCTGAGAACATGCAGATAAAACACTAACCACAGTGAATTCATCTGGTTCAAACCCTTCACCATTCATTTCCTCAAAAAGCTGCAGTGCTTTTTCACCAAATCCATTCTGGACATGCCCAGCAATCATTGAATTCCAAATCTCCACGTTGCGTTCTGGAACGCGCTCGAAAATCACCCCAGCCTCCTCGACACTGCCCTTCTTGCAATAACCACAAATCATAGATGACCACACAAAGCAGTTCCTCATTGGCATCTGTTCAAAGATCTCCCTGGCAGCTTCCATATCCCCATTCCTAGCATACCCATCAACCATCACAGTCCACGTCACTACGTTCTTCGCCTCGTCCAGAACCTTATTAAACAACCTCCTAGCAGCAGCAGTATCCCCGTTCCTTGCAAACCCGTCAATCATCTGGCTCCAGGACACCGGAGTCTTCCCCGGCATCGCCTCAAACATTGAGGAGGCAGATTCTTTGTCCCCAGCTCTCAAGTACCCACCAATCATTGCATTCCAAGTGACAACATTTCTGTCAGGCATTGTATCAAACACCTTGCGGGAGTCCCCAAGGAGACCACATTTTGAATAAGTTCCAACCAATGCTGTTCCAATGAACACATCACAATGTGAACCAGCTTTAACGGACTCGGCATGCAAGGCCTTAACGTGGTGAAGAATTGAAAGAGAAACACAAGCCTTGAACAACAAAGGGACAACGCTGGGATCATATAGACCTTCGCGGCTAGTTTGTTTATACAGAAGAAGAGCACATTTATGAGAACCTTGACTAATGTGGTTCCTTATGGAAGAAAACAAGAGCGATGGGTACGTTAATGTATTGTTAGTACTTGTGCAAAGGCTAAACCTTTGCATGGTTAATTAAGCAACTTTTAAAAGCTGCTCCAAATCTTCATGAAAGATTCTACCAGCATAGAAGTATGAACACTAATTTTATCTCTTCTATAATCCCTTGCTTACTCTTCCAGAACTTGAAACTTTTCCTTCCTTATCCTTTCAAATTTTCAATAATAATAATAATGTATTTATCAAATTTCGTTATTATCATGATGATGTATATAGTGAAAAAAAAAGTAGTTAACTCTAGCATAAAAAACAACCGAAAATTGTTGTGATGGAACCTAAAATCTTGACAATTGACAAATCATTTCAGTTACGATTTAAGGATAACTGCTGTGCATAGTTATAACTTATAAGTATGAACTCGTTTGCAAATAGGCATTGTTGACAAATGAAAAAAATTTAGGGAAAAGGACATATGATTATTTATGTAATTAATATAAAATAAATTATTTTTATTAATATAACATTATATAATTAAATGTATATATAAAATTGTTTTACAATAAAAATATATACAAGATTATCTTTTAAAAGTGATAGATGATCTTTATTGCTAACAATTATTATTTACACTAATATCGTGATTTAACTTGCTAACTTTTAAATTCGTTAAAATAAAATAGTTTAGAACAAAACTTGTCCTGCAAAAAATGTCAAAATTAATATACATTGCATTAACATATAAACCTATATTGTATTTTTTATGTAATTACATGTAAAAATATATATATTAATTTTAAGTGTTAATTAATCTAAATGCATTTTGAAGTGAGTCAGAGAAAAACGAGGAAATTGAACTTCTTTATCTTATTGAGAATTAGAATTTCACATTTTTAAAAGCTATCTAAAGTTCTAAACATAAAACATATTATTTGCCATTAACTTTTAATACGTTTTAAAATTATTTTCTCTCTTTAATTATCCATTTTTTTTTGGTGACTTCTTTAATTATCCATTTAAACGCAAAGCAATATTTATGTACATTAATTTTATGAAAACATTATTATTTTATAATAATAAAATAATATCTATCTGAGAGAAAAAAAAATATCCCTTACTATGATGTAGTAAATCACAAGAAAATTCAAGAAAAATATATAAAATAGTGTAAGTGAAAGAAAAATTGAAAAAAAAATGATGAAACATTTTTTCTTTGACAAAATCCATTTTGCCCTATGCCACCGAAGCACTCTCCCCCATTTTCTAGCTCAGTCTCGCTCCTAGTGCTTCCATAACTCAACCTCAGCTTCCACAAAAACCCTAAATCTGAAAAAAAGAACCTAATTTTCCACTGAAATTGAAGAATCAGACAAAATGGGAACCCTTGGGAGAGCCATATACACTGTTGGATTCTGGATTCGAGAAACCGGTCAAGCAATTGATCGCCTCGGTTCCCGTTTTCAAGGGAAATATTACTTCCAAGAGCAGCGTTAGTATTTCTTCAAATTTTCAATCTTTTAGATCGCCTTATTTTTTTTTTTCATTCTCAGTTCAATCCCGTTTTGGATCCCATTGTTTTATTATGATCATTTCCTGTCATAGTCAGAATTTAGCTGTTATTATGGATTTGAAATGATGGTTGACTCTTAGAATGAATTAGGGGATCATAATAGTATTACATTTTGTGAATGTGGTTGCATAGGATTGTTAATGTTGTATGAGTTTTGGGAAATGGATTGAAAGTGAAAGGTTCTTTGGCTTGATTACTATAACTTGTGATCCTGGCTGGCAACTAAGCACTTTAGTTTTCTCCCCTTCTTCACTCTATGTTATGCAGCTGTTAGTGCATTTGATAACCTTAGCTAAGATTGTAACTTAGTTGCTGACAACCCTGTGGTGCATAGAATTCTGATTGTGTTGCCTACCATTTTTCTCCCTAAAGAAGTACTTGTAATATAACTAAGACTGCAAAACATGAAAATCGTGTACTGGTGGAAAGGAAACATAAGATAGTAATTGCTTTTTAGAGTTTTCTTTGTAATTTATGGCATGTAGTTTATAACAAGTAGCAGTGGATACTTATTCATTAAACTTATAGAAAAACTGGATTCATGTGCTGTCTTTACTGGTTTGCATAATTCCATAAGATATATATACTAATCTGCTTCCTTCTTTTGTTTAGTGTCTAGGCATCGAACTCTGATGAACATATTTGACAAGACTCCTCTGGTTGATAAGGATGCATTTGTTGCCCCAAGTGCTTCCGTCATCGGTGATGTTAAAATTGGAGGTGGATCATCAATTTGGTATGGATGTGTCTTGAGAGGTAAGGGTTTTCACTTGATCAATTAGACATAAAAAGTACTTAGATTGTTTACTGCTTGATGCTTCAGTAACTAACAAGATCAAGTTTTGGAAGATGTTTTCTATTTGGGTTAGCAGTCAGAGCCTAAGAGGTTACCCTCCTCATAAAAAATAGATTCAAACAAAGTTTTCCCATAAACCAGCTTTCTTCTATTGGCAATATGATAAAATTGCAATACTTTGATAATCTAACGTAAATCAAAAGTGAAGGTTTTGTCAAGTCTCTATGTTGTAGATCTACATAGCAATCATGTTTGAATTTCACTTTATACTTAGGTGACGTGAACAGCATCAGTGTTGGTAGCGGAACCAACATACAGGACAACTCCTTAGTGCATGTTGCGAAGTCAAATTTAAGTGGAAAGGTGTTGCCTACTATTATTGGAGACAAAGTTACTGTAGGTGAGTAATATTTTTGGATGACCATGAATATGCTACTGCATTCTACCCTTACAAGGGTGTTAAACTTTGCTTTGGGCAGGTCATAGTGCTGTTCTACATGGTTGCGTCGTTGAGGATGAGGCTTTTGTTGGTATGGGTGCAACACTACTTGACGGTGTTGTTGTTGAGAAACATGCAATGGTTGCTGCTGGATCCCTTGTGAGACAGAATTCAAAGGTTCCAAGTGGAGAGGTATGTATATGTGTGTTCAGGCTAAGCATGACTATGCTTGGGGTTTCGGATTAAAAACCATTTGTAACATACAATGCGTTGACCTGGATCAACTGGGTGAATTATAATTGTGTGTTCCATTTTATTTATTTTTAGGGGATTTTACATGGATATTTAGATATGGTAAGGATAATTATGCTAGAAATAAATCACAAAATGTAACATGGATTAGAAATATCTGAAGGGTTATTTGTTGTCAGCCACTTATTATGCCTTATTCTTTTACATATATAAAGTTTATTAAGAGGTATTTCCTCTTCTAATCTATAAATAGGCCCTTAAGAATCAACACTGAGGTGTATGCAGCAGCCTTTGATAATTATGAGGTTTTAGCAATGAATAAATAAGCAAATATGTCTAGAGAGGTTTTTGAAACCTTAGATGATACCTTAATATAGCATCCTACTCCACTTTTATTGACCATCACTTATATCTATTAAGTATGAACTAATGGCATGATTTTTGCACTCTACAACAAATATAAGTCCTATTTGATCAATTCGAAGAGCTGTTTCCCTTGAACAGTATGAATATTAATGCCTTCTAACCTGTAAGATGTATCTAAATCGCTATATCATAGATTTATGGTAATGGAAACCTTTAATGACCTCAAATGTGGAATTCAAGACACTGTTTGTTAGATTGTGAAGCTATTTTAGTATCAGAAAGCTGAAGTAGTTATTCTTATGGTTGCATTTGGATATACCTTTTCTTAAAGAAAATGAAGGGAAAAAAAGCACCTTTAAATACTTTTAAAACAAGTACTCTTTTTTTTTCTTTTTTTCTTTTTTTATCGGATGCAACCTTTGCATATTTATATAAATAAAAATAAGTAAAACCTAATTGTTTTCTATTCTAGTGTTTTAGGAATGTTATCCAAACATTATACACAAGTTTAAGAAATATATTTATATTAGAAAAGTATTTTTCTTATAAAATAAGCTCAAACAGGTTCATCCAATTTGTTTGGTTGATTTGTTTCAAATAATGTTATGATATTATATTTGTCGTTGAAGGTATGAAACAATAAACTTGCATATGTTTGTAGATATGGGCAGGCAATCCAGCAAAGTTCCTGAGGAAGCTCACTGATGAAGAGATAGCTTTTATCTCCCAGTCAGCCACCAACTATACTAACCTTGCTCAGGTGCACGCAGCAGAAAATGTGAAATCATTTGATGAAATCGAGTTTGAGAAGGGGTTACGAAAGAAGTATGCACGTAAGGACGAGGAGTATGACTCAATGCTCGGTGTTGTCCGTGAGATTCCTCCAGAGCTTATTCTTCCAGATAATATCCTACCGAAACAACAAGAAAAGTCTCTTAAAATTTGAGGTCTTCAATAGAACTCTTTTTCGAATTCCAATCCTGAAAGGACACCAAGGGATATTGTTGTTTTGTTCAAATTCATGGAAGAGGGATTATTTTCACTTCCAATAATACCAGACATGTTCTAGGCTAGAGTATGACTCCTTTCCAGAGGACACAGGAGTCAAAACATTTCCATAATGTTTCAAATTCCGTTATCTAGTCGGAGAAAGGTAAGACTTCTGAAAGATGGTGTATTTGCATCTTTGGCCTTTTGATGTATTCATTGCAAGTCAATGTCACATGTTTGTTGATGATCTTTATGTTCAAGACATAAACAGATCATAATTTATTCTTGTTCACATTATTAGTATAAGAGGATGATAATGTTTTTTTTTCCTTTCTTTCTTCAATGGTGAACATATGGTTATTCCTTCTTAAACTCCGATATTTCAATCTGCCATTGAACATCATATACTAGCCTGCCATTGCCATTGAAGGGTTATACATAAGGGTGGAAGCGAGTTGAGCTGAGCCTGGTAAAGTTTGCGCTCGGATCACGAATATTAGGTCGACTTCAAGCTCAAAGCGAGTCTAATTTTCGAGTTTAAACTCAATTCGTCAAAAGTTCATTCAGCTCAAGTCTCGCAAGTAGCCTAAATCTATTTAGAGAAGATTTACCATTTAAGTTTACTCCTTTTTTTGGTTTCATTATAAGATATTTAGTTATGAGAACCTAATCTCAATAACTACTACAAAGTATCAGTTGGCTTGATTTAGTAAATCTAAGTGTGATTCCTGCAGCTTCTCTAAAGTAGTAGAAGCCTAGAAGGTTGAATTGAGTGTGTAAGACTAAGAGATTATTATTTGTGTTAGCCATGAATGAAATAATGCAAGTTCTACATTGTTGGCTTTTTCAGTTTGTGTGTGTGATAGTTATGGCATACACTGATATACTCTTAATAATCGTATTAAACTTAACCTATTTGCTAGATTCTTAGGCCAACACCAAGGAAGCATAGGTAGGCTGTTATACTGTGCTTTTTCATAAGATTCTTTTTTCTGACACCCATGTTCCAGATTCTGTCTAACTCCTGGGTAATTCTGCTGTTAGAACCTTATTTTTTTTATTTTTTTTAATGTTCCTTGTCTTTGTCTTATGTATCAAAAACATTAGTGTGACAATATAATCTAAGATTCAACAAGCCAAGTTCTTGGCTTGATCTAATAATTAGCCCCCTCGTCCGTTTCGTTTTGTGTATGTGCTAATGTATAAGCCAGTAGCAATTCCTTAAATAGAGTTTAGATTTGTATTAGATTAGTCTTTATGAAGTTGAGTTTGTAGCAAATTAGTCCTTAACTAATGGAAAGAGAAAATGCCATAAAAAAACCAAAAAAATATCTAAGAATTATGGTGAATTTTACATATAAAAATATATTGGTTATTGGTTTTTAAATATTTACTTAAAGGTAAATATTAAATTATTGTTTCAGATTTTTGGCATATTTTACCGAGCCCAGAGACAATGCTTCTAAACCTTATGATCAAAGGTACAATAAATTTATGTTATCAACACCATTTTTCTTTTTCTTTTTCGAATTCGAGATGTTTTGTCTTTATAAGACAAAACGGCAAATAGCTTATTAATTAATTTCTAGTTCAAATTGGCCTTGTGACCTTCTTTAGAATAATATATACTGCTACAAAATTATTATTATTATTATTTTTAATTTTCACAGTATTTCATAACTCGATAGGCTAGATCTGAAGTCCGTTTAAGAATGTGTTGCTTGCTGATGCGTGAGCATCTTTTCTATCTTTTCCTAGTGAATTTGCATGGATTTTGTCGAGTTTAATCAAGAATTAATTATATTTTAGCCACTATGGATGCTATTTTGAGTTTTCTGCAATACTATTTATTTTAGGTAGCATTCGACTGGATTTGATGGAGTTTCTGCAGCACAAGAATCAAAGGAGATGACTGCGAGTAGCGACGCGCACGCGTGACTGACGCGTACGCGTGACATGCGCTACGTGCAGAAAAACACAGAAAAACGCTGGGAGCGATTTTCGGACTGTTTTGACCCAGTTTCCAGCCCAAAAAACATAGATTAGAAGCTGCAGAATGGATAATCAAGTGGTCCCCACCCATCAGCTGAAGACTTGTTAATTAATTTGAATTTAAATTCAAATTTGGTTTTTAGGAAAAGATATTATTTTTAATTTTAGATAATTAGATTTTAAATTTATTAGGATTAGTTATAAATAGGAATTTAGATGCCATCAGATGGGAACATGGGACATTTTACCAGAATCTTTATTTTTCTTCTCTAAACCATGAGCAACTAATCCTTCATTGTTAATGTTAGAAGCTCTGTCTATTTGTATGGATTGATTCGTTTGATCTTTCTAATTTAATCCAAGTTTTGATTTATATTTCAATAATTGTTTTCGCTCTTTATTTTATAAATATGGGTGGAACGGAAGTATGACCCATGTTCTAATTAAGTTATTGTAAAACTTGGAAAAGCTCTTTACTTGAACAACAGCTTGAAAACATATTATACTGAATTTCTAATTATTTGTATTTAACGGGATACATGACATATAATCCCCTTATTTTTGGATAATTAGAATTCTTTTGGCATATAAACTAGAAATTGATCATCACCTTCTAATTGGAATTAATTGACCAAGGAATTGGCAGTTAATGAATTTTAGATGAGACTAGGAAGGTTTACGGAATTAGGGTCTAGTCACACATAGTTTGCCATGAATTAAATCTTGCATGATTAAAATAGTTAGTAAGAAAAATTAATTCGGAAAAATAGATAACTCTAAAATCTTAATTGTTTTCTCAATATTTTATTCCCAACTTATTTATTTGCCTATCTTTAATATTGAACTTCCAAACACTATTTTCTGTTTGCCTAACTAATCCTATCAAACACTATTGTTGCTTGATCCATCAATTCTCGTGGGATCGACCCTTACTCACGTAAGGTATTACTTGGTACCGGTGCACTTGTCGGTTAATTTGTGGGTTGTAAAATACCACACTATTTGCCAATAAATAACTCCATGCACAAGGTGTAATTCGAACATCCTACATTTACTTAACCGATCTAGTGATAGGGTGTCATTAATGCTAGTCATAGGCATGCAGCATGTGTATAGATTATGATTTTTATGTCATTTGTGAGATGCTGATGAATGGGAATCTAAAAAAGTTGCACAAAGACACAAATGATTGGTCCTTGATTTCAGCTACATTAATAGTTCTATTCATCACAAACAAAAGAAAGGTTCTTCAACCGGCCATATCTCACCTCAATTATGGTTATGGGAAAGGAGATCACGTTCTCTCTTCTTTTCTCTTGATTCCTTTTCGGCCCCTTTTCTAAAATTTTGAACAATAATTGATAGAGCTCTTTGGGAGCAAAACCTATCATTTGAGATATTTAGATCATCTCATATTTAAAATGAACATAACATTGCTCATATTTGTATATAAAATTATATTATATGCATATATAAAATCAGTTGTTAATTAGTTATTATGTATATAAATATATTATACATGCTTAATATTTTATATAAAAAAATTATTATACTATTGTAAACAAATTTAATTTATTTATTAAAATTTTGTTCTACTATAATAATTTTAATTATTCTAGTAACTGATTATTTAATTAAAATATATGTGAATCAATATATATAAATATATATGCAACAACAAAGCAGCTTATTTAATAGCATATTTTTAGTATATATGAAGTATCTTTGTTGTATAAACTTAAATTTGGTATAGTAAAATATGTTATTTTCTACCTTATTTTCTTTGCTAAAATTTCATTAAATTGCCATAAAGGAAATTGATTTTATTTTTGGTTGAATGAGAATGCTACGTTTTACTTTACATATATACATTGTATTCTCAGAATATCGTCAGCAAATATGAAAATGCATTATCAACCTTATCTCAATATCATTTTTCGGATAAAGTGAATAGTGATTGTTAAATTACTTTGTTGTATTTAATACATTTATCTTTAAATCATTGCCTATATTATAAGGATTTGGATCCTCTAAAGTTTGAATTTCACTTTAGAGAGTAAAGTGTGATCTTCTACCCTTAAATAGTTTCTCTTTCATATTTATTCTTGGTTCCACCTATGAAATCATTGATGAGAGATCACACTTTACTTTTTAAAGTAAAATTCAAACTTTAGAGGATCCAAATCCATATTATAAGTATACAAATCCACAATGACTTTGGAATTCTATGTCATCTTTATAATGCATACCTTCCGCCATTTGCTCATCATGCTAGATTCTTTTTCAGCCATTCAATTTAGGAATAATTTTATATGAAAAAATATATAAAATAAATAATAAATTTTCCATTCATTACAATACCAAAAAAATAAACAAATGCTAATGAGTTATAGTCAAATGGTATAGTGTTCCAGAAAATGGTACCCTCAATCTCTTATTTTGGCTTAAGTACATGTATAACAAAAATGATGAAGACACAAATTTTTAATTTAAAATGTTAATTTTTTTGATAATTTTTTTTTTCTGTCTAACTTATCAAACACAATATAAAATTAATATCTTATGTATTTATGTACTCTTGTATATTTATATCTGTCTTATTTATATTTATATATTTTTGTGTATTTACATCGATGTCTCATTTATATTGACACAATAACCAAATACAATCTCGATTTTGTAACTAAAAAAAAGCAGGATTTTGTCTATGCAAAAATTAGATATCAGTTAATAATGATGTGATAATGGAATAATTAATCCATTAAAATCATTTATTGACAAGAAAACAAATCATCCATTTCCCATGAACAACGAGTGATATTATAGATATATATTATAGTTCCTATCACTAATATATATACTTTGCATGTTGAATTCTCAAATATAGTAGCTCTATTCAGTTAGATTTTCATCTTTATTTGATCATTGACCAATCTATCAACACTATCATGAATATCTTAGTTTTTTTTTCTTTTATTTCAACAAAAAAATAAATATTAGATAAAAGGAAGTGACGAAAAGCTAAATTACACGTTCACTATATATATATATATATATATATGAAGTTCTTTGTAAAAACCTTCAATTTATTCTTATATTTTAAGAGTATGTTCTACCAGATATAAACATGGCCAAGCTTTTGTAGACAAGTTTAATGTTTGCAATTAGATATAAATTATATCAATACAAATATTCAATCATTTAAATATTAACTGATTATTATATCTTTTCTTGCATATCTCTTACTTTCATGGAAAAGATACTTAAATAAATTTAGTAAAAAATGGTGAAAAATTTTTATGTACTAACTTTATGAAAAATAAATGGCATAAGAAATTTATTTCCCAATATTAAACAACACATAATAGAGCCAAAAAAAAAGTAGCAAAAGCAAGTACAATATAATACAAAGAGAATTAATGTAGCGAAGGTAGACTGAATTTTAAATAAGTATTACCCGTAAAAAATGAATTTTAAATTTTAAGTTTTACTCCATGTCTTAGTAAATCTTTTTTTTTAATAGAGAAAAATGAGTAATATTCTATATTGGCCTTCAGAAAATAAAATTTTGACGGTTATTTTAATTTTCAGAAAATTTTGGTTATCAAATCATTCTAGATGAAATTATAGATTCTACAAAATGGAATATAGAGATTTATTTAACAATAGAAAGTTGTCTAACATACAAAATGGAATATAAAGATTTATTTGTATGAATAAAATCTTTTTCAGAAATAATTTAGGTATAACTCTTAAAAAAAATCTTAGCAAGGATATATTTAAAAATTATTATTAATAATTTTTATTTTAATAAACACACAAAAAATATATTAAAAATTAAAATGTTACATATTTATTATAATTTCTTTTTAATTAGTAATCTTTAACATATTTTTTATTTTTTTCATGGCAACTCTTATTTCGACGATGTGTTATAACTTAAATAATGGTATAGTTTTTCTATACTCAACTAAAAGTCGCGAATTCAAATCTCTCTATCTTTAGTAAAAAAAAATTCTCAACAAATTAAAAATTAATTCGTTGAGGATCAAAACTCTATTTAAAAATTTAAAATTAGCTTATAAATTATTCAAACCCTATATTTATTTAGTCACAAAAAAACCCTACATTTATTTAAATAAACTAAAGATGTAACCACTAAATCAACCTAATTTAATTTTTATTTTTTAACATGTTTTTCATATGGTAAATCCAAAAAATAATAGGGAGCGCAATACACGGAAGTTTGGTGCAGCAGCACCGTGCGCCTGCGGCATCTGATTCTGATCCCTCTTCTCTTCTCTTCAGTTTTTTCTTTCATTTCATTTCAGAATTCTCTCTATCTCTCTATCTCTCTATTCTATTCTATTTTCTCTCTATTTCTATATATAGCATTCCAAAAACACCACCACTAAACATATCAATATATCATACAAAAACCATAATGGGAGCTGAACCTTTGTCTAACCACCCTACAATACACGACCAACAACATTCTCGTCCTCTCGTACTTGGTCTCCAACCCTTTGCCCTCGTGGACCACGTGGCTCGCGTCGATTGGTCCTTGCTAGATCAAATTCCCGGTGAACGTGGTGGCTCCATACCTGTATATATTAACCCCCTTCACTTATTTCACTTTTTCTTTTTTCTTCAACAAATTCGTTTCCTATAACTTTCTATGAGTTCTTTGTTACTGCTAGGTACTAGGTAGGTAGGTCCTTGTGTTTTGTATCTCAATTTTCTTTTACATTTTTGGTATATTGTGTTGTTATGTTAGTCTTAGATATTTTCCTAGGCATCACATCATATTTAAGGTAACTTATATCATGTAGTAGAAGTTAATCAGAAGAAAGTGTGGATATGCGAGAATGATAGTCGAGAATTATTAGATGAAAATTTAGTTAAATATGTCAAACCGCGTTTTTCACCTATCGTTTTCATGCTAAGACAACTTCACGTGAATAGTCACCATAGAAGACGATAGGTGAGATTCATTAGTTAAACATGTCAAACGATTTAACAGTTTTTACCTATGGTCAGCCTCGAGTAGGTTTTGAGTTAATTGGTGTTGGGAGAATCATGTCTCTTGTGAAATTTTCAATACTCAGCAAAATTGTACCTACTAGGAGGATTACAGATGTTTGTGGTTATGTATGTTTTGATCAACTATCCTATAATTTTGACACATTATTCATGCACATCATATTGTAGCAAATACTATTTGAATGTATAATATTGACATGACATGAGAGTGTAGAATTTAACTTGGTGGATTCCTTTTCTTAATGATTTTATCAGGTTGGAATTGAGGAGCTTGATTTTATACTGAAGGAAGTGAAGAGTCATGTTCTATCATCCCCTGATGATGGTTCGAGCCCGGTTAAGACCATGGCTGGTGGCAGTGTTGCAAACACAATCAGAGGGCTAAGTAGTGGCTTTGGGATCTCTAGTGGCATTATTGGTGCTTGTGGGGACGATGAGCAATGCAAGCTCTTTGTTGATAACATGAAATCCAATGGTGTGGACCTCTCAAGGCTGAGGAAGAAGAAGGGACACACAGCACAGGTTTGCTCAGTCTTCAGTTTTAGAAAGAATTGCTTTATCAATAAATTAGAGAGAAATTTTATCTGTAGTTATATTCTATAGACATCATATTATTAATCGAATACCATTGGAATGTTCGAGTGGTAGGCAATGTTGCCCTCTTCCTATAGTTCTCAAGTTTGAGTCCTGAGGGTGAAAGGAACTTGTGCTTGGACGCATTGACGGATTTAGAAATTTTAGTAACAGGGGCAAATATAAGACATTCTCAAGAGTAAGATATGTATAAATTTATATACTTATAAATAAATGCCCAAATTTTAGTGGAGGTACATGCCCCCAATTCACTTGGATTCGTCCTTAGTCAGGAGAGGTAGCAACAATTCCTCGAGCTAGATTAGTTGAGTCCTGATAATAGGGTTCGGATACCAGTCAAAGACAAAATTATATACTAATATTAATAAGTGTGTGTTTGCAAATAACATATCAAGTGAAGTGATTGTGCAAGAATTTTGACAACTTGGTTTTGTGAAACAGTGTGTTTGCTTGGTTGATGCCTTGGGAAACCGTACAATGAGACCATGTCTCTCAAATGCTGTGAAAGTTCAGGTACATGACTCTGTTCTCTCAATGAATATGTAGAGTTTGGAGCAGAATATATATGGATTCAGTTAAATTTTGTAATGTTTGAATTTTACTTCATTATTCTGCAGGCAGAAGAATTGACCAATGAAGACTTTAAGTGCTCCAAGGTGACTTAATCAACTAAATAGCATTTCATCACATAAGACTCTTTCGCTCTTATCATATTTAGATATTTTCATTATGTTGGGGATTATATATATTGAGCCTTTGAACTGAATTATATTTTTGAATATGGCAACTTGTCTGCTGTGACTCTTAGTTACTGTTATATTTACATTTCAGTGGTTGGTGATGAGATATGCAATACTTAATTTGGAGGTTATTAAAGCTGCTATTCTTTTAGCCAAACAAGAAGGTCTTCTTGTTTCCTTGGATTTGGCTAGTTTTGAGGTATAAATCAAATCTCACTCGCTCCCAACTTGTTCTGATGTCATTTAGCCGAAAGCCCGAAATGTATAATCTTCCAATCTTAATCCGAGTTTAAAGTTTGTGTTTGGATACTGTCTCTCAGACAAAAATAGAGAAATAGTTATGAAAAAACTTGTTTGGTTGTCGAGACAGGGAGAAAGATACAAATTTTATCACACTGCCCTCCTAGACCACCGTGGACCACCAACATAGTTGGTTGGACTGGTGCCGAAAAAGTTTTCTTCTTTCTTGTCTTGTTCTTGTTAGAACCAAACATGTTAGAGAGACTTCTTTTGTGTGTCTAGATTTGTCTCAGATACCTTATCCAAACACGAGCTATATAAACTATATCACTCATCTTATATGGTCCCTTTACTTTGGCAAGATGGTCAGGAATTTCAAACAACCACTCCTGGAGCTAATAGAGTCTGGGAACATAGACCTTTGCTTTGCAAATGAAGATGAGGCAATGGAACTTTTAAGGTGGCTGCCATTTGTATTCAACTCAGCTTCACCTTGATCTAGTTTCACTTGTTATGTTGTTCTATTGATTGTTCATGGCAAAATTCTTTGCAATGGATTAGGGGTGAAGAAAATGCTGATCCGGTGGCTGCCGTAGAATTTTTGGCCGAATATTGCAAATGGGCTGTAGTAACACTTGGTGCCAATGGATGCATTGCAAAACAAGGAAAGGAGGTATATTATCTTAATTATTTTGATTTTGCAGCACATGATCAATTTTATTTAAACATATAACTTAGTGTTCAAGATGGAGAGCATATTCAAATAGACCTATCATCACTATTAGGTTCATTTTCATCTATTGAGTGAGTTTGATAATCAAACTAATGAAAGTTGTGTAAAATTAAATGTCATTTTTTCCATAATTTTGGCATGCTAAGCTCAAACTGAAAATTATTTTGTACCAAAACAAATTACTATTGAGATATTTGATTGTTAATAAGTCATTATCATAAGAGTTATGTTATGTTTAGTCATTTCTTGAATTATGTTTTACGTTTAATATTGTCGCAGATTGTGCGAGTACCGGCGATAGGGGAAGCAAAGGCAGTCGATGCCACTGGAGCAGGGGACCTTTTTGCTAGTGGATTTTTGTATGGCGTTATAAAGGGTTTCTCACTTGAAGATTGTTGCAAAGTAGGAGCATGCAGTGGTGGAGCTGTTATTCGTTCTCTTGGTGGTGAAGTGACATTAGACAATTGGCAATGGATGTTCAAGCAGATGCAGTTAAAGGATCTTCTTTTGCCTGATACATCCAAATGAATGAATAGCCTCCATTGAGATACATGTTTCCACTTTTATTCTTCTTTTGATTTATTACCATCAAATGGCAGCTATAGTGTTCCATTTTTTGGACTGCTTTGTTCTATGCATGGAAGATAAGCTTATTAAATTATCCAACATAAAGATAAGGCAGCTTCCAAATATTGTTTCCATTTAGTAATTCATACTTGTGTATATGAGTACTTAGTTATTTATTTTAAAAATTATCAAACAAGATATGAATTGAATTGGATACAGTCAATGTAAAAAAAAAAAAATTACATACACACTTAGTCCTATATTGTCATATTAGCATAGATATTTGATAAAACTATTCGATATTATAATAGTCCTAAATGCACGTATTTGATTAAAAAACATTCTAGAACTGTTTTACACTGTAAACATATGCATAGTAATGAAACACTTTAAGGCTAATTTGAGTAAAATAAATAACTTAAATAAACTCTCTCAAAAAAAAAAGCTTAAAATATGAAAATTTTTTTATTAATGGCCGTTTATAAATAAATTATTTTGTATTTGAATTTTTAGTTATAATAGTACTTGTTTCAAAATTGTTTATAAATAAATTATTTTGTATTTGAATTTTTAGTTATAATAGTACTTGTTTCAAAATTGTAGCATTTAGATAAATAATTCAAAAAATATAATTTTTTCACAAAAAAATAAATATTAAAATATTTTATTATGTATAATATAGTAGGTAAAAATAAAAAACAAATATAAAATGTGTCATGTATGTTTTGTTACTGTTTTTTATTTTTGCTACCCCTACTAGAACTCAAACACGGCTCTAAATATGGTTGATTCCAGGCCATAAACTCAAATATTTATAAGGCTAAGCACCGTTGTCTCAAAACATTTTAATTCCAAAGATATACGCACAATATATTCATCAAGTGTGACTTTTAGCAGAGCTTTCTTTCTCTTTACCCTATTTGTAACTAAAACATTTCTTTCTACCGAGTTTCATCCCACTCCACAAACGAAAATCATATGCGAACAGAACAATCGCAAACATTCATGCATTGTATGGTGCATATGCCTCAGATTGGCCAAATTTGGGTAATAGTTTTGAGCATCATTTTTCACCATTAATTTCACTAGATTTACCTGGAATGAAGCCGTAAATTGAGCGTTCCATCAAACACTTTCAAAGTCTATCAAACGGTATCACTAAATTGTTCAGTTATCAGCCATGGAAGAATTGCATAAACCAACATGATTAAGAAAATAAAATCCATCAAAGAGATATCTTTTCCCATGACACACTCACCATGAATTCTACTCATCTGTAAATAACTGTTCTTAACCCCTCTATCGCTGGAGCTTAAATTATCAAATGTCCATAGGAGCAACATCTGGACTTGCAGCGGCTGCACCTTGATCAGCACCGGTACCCTGATCTGCAGGAGCATCCTGCTCAGCTGCAGGCTGAGGTTCAGCCGGAGGTTCATCATCCCTAACAATCTCAAATTCATCAATCAACTTTTGTACAGTCTCTTGATCCAAAATGTGAAACGGCTCACCAACTCCAACCACAGCAATAGTGCATACGGAGCTCCTGAGCTTTTCACCTTGCAAAGACTCTCTAGTTGCAATAAGTGCATCTTTAATCAGTTCTTCGCGTGAGGAGCTCATGAAGTTCTCAAACTTGCGTTCCAAGTATGTCTTGGCGGCTTGTGAGCGAGAACCAATTGCAAAAGCCTGATATTCAAAATAGTTTCCACTTGGACAGTTATAATAGAGGTGAGCTCCTGATTCATCCAGTCCACCGACCAAGAGGCCAACCCCATAAGGACGCTTCCATGACCGCTGGGTGCAAACCTGCCATTAAAATTGCATCACAAGAGAAAGAGTTCTTATAATAAATTCAGCAAATACTTCTTTCTTTCATACATCAATTTTGTAGATATTTACAAAATAGACATTATGCATGCCTTAATATGCATAGAGTTGCATATATCTTCAACACCCCACCACATATCTTCAAAGTAAAGCCAGGTAAACAGAGTTGCATGACATAGATATTGTGCCTTGATATGCATAACACAAATAAAGTGTTAAATACAGATGTTGTCCCATTCAAGATTTTCTCTCACTCCATTAATATGTTGCATAGATTCAATGAGCTATTCAAACTTCAGACTGGACCAATGGCCTCTCACAAACCAAATTAGAGGAAGCACATCTAGTTAATGACTATAACTCACCACAAGGCACACTAGGTGAACTGATTCCCCCATCATAGCTAAATAGCTTTCCCATTACATTAGCAGCAAAGACACCGAAGAAGATTGTTAGTTTTTGCATGCAACTAACTAGTCATTTCACATTTAAGAGCTCAGCTCAATAGCCTCTAAACAGAACAAGAAAAGATTGACAACATTTCAAAATGCACATCCCATAACTAACTTTGAGGTCAATCACAAATACATCCAAAAACAGAAGACAAAAATCACAAAGTAAAACAGATTTGTAATCATTTCCAGCCACTTAGTTAGAATGTACAAACTACAAGCAGCATAACCACAACATCTCATATTTAACACTATAGCAAACAGTACCAGTTTAAAGAAACTTTTTGTTTTTAACACTCAATACCACTGCAAAGTCAAAAATCAAGGTAATAAATACTTAAAAGAACGGAATTTGAACATATCTGGTAATAGCTGATGCCAAATACAATCATCCTTTCATCATAGCCAATTTTAGCACCGTAATCGAGATGACTAAACCACACTAAAAAACCCTCAATTCATCATAAAAGAGAACTTCCACACTTCATCACTACTCACAGTTACAAATAACACCACAAACCTAAAAACCAATCAATTCCACCACAATTAACATAATCAACAATTATAGCACTGTCAAATTTGACAATTCAAATTAATAAAAAAAACACCAAAACTGCATATGCAGATCCAAACATTTCAAAACACAAAATAAATCCTAGCACAGCAATTGCACGATCCAATCACCATAACAGTAACAAAAAACCGAAAACCCTAGACCTTGATACCTGAGCCTTGTCAGCGAGCTGAACGACGAGTCGTCCAACGGGAAGAGGAGACTCATAGGTATACGAATAGTTGATGCACTCGTTGCGCATGTAGCGCGAGAGAACGCGGCCGTCGGCGGTGAGTCCGGCGATGGCAACGCCGATGTGGTCATCGACTTTGAAGATCTTCTTCTGGTGAGAAGAGAGCTCGGAGTTGGCCTTGTTGACGCATGCTAAAACGACGTGCGTTTTGGATCGGAGGCCAATTGCGGCGGAACCCTGCTTCACTGCCTCCATTGCGTATTCAACCTGGAAGAGCCTCCCAGCCGGACTCCACGTAGTAACATCGGTGTCGTATTGGTTTCTGAACATTGTCGTTTAGAGGTTTGGGGGTAGGTTTGGAGTTGGGGTTTGGTTTCCGCTTCTCTTTCTTTTTCTCAGCTGAAGAATGAAAACTGAAAACCCCCGAGAAGCAATAAAACTTGCTACTATTCTCAATCCTTTTCTTTTTCTCCTTTCTCCCTTCTTTGTTTATTTTATTTTATTTTTATAATTTTTTCTTCGTATTGCTCAAGAAAGTAGTAGGACTCTTTGTATATTATTAAAAAAAACAACATTTTAAACTTTGAAATTGTTTCAGTTTAACAAATGCTTAAAATATATGAATATATTCTCCAAAAATGATTCTAGATATCACAATAATAATAATGATAATAATAATATTAAAATATACTTTTTGTCCTCGTACTCACTTACGGGTTCGAGTCTCCCTGTCTTTGGTTAAAAAAAAATTTTTGTCTCTGAAATTTGACAAAAATTTTAAAAATATTCTAAGTTTTATTTTGTTTCAATTTTGTCCCAAAAATTTTAAATTTGTATCAAATATATCTCTAACGGCTAGTTGTTCAAAAAATTTAAGACTAATTCAACAATAATTTCATAAGAATAACCTCAACACAAGTAAATCAAGCATAATTTTTATGTATTATTATTATATTGGTCTTAAATTTTTTGAAATTTTAGTGTCGAAAGTATGTTTAATGCAAATTGAAAATTTTTTGGAACAAAATTAAAACAAAATAAAATTTAGGAGTATTTTTAAAATTTTTGCCAAATTTCAGAGATAAAAATACACTTTTTTGGGTTTTTCACGGTATCTCCTAACTCGATAGGTCAAGGACTAATCAATCGCGGTACTGAGCTCTAAAGGTTTGCCGCTGACCAATGGATTGCTGCATGTACAAGGATATTATTTAATATAATTAACGGGCCCTAAATGTTAAATTTTGTCCGATCCATAATGTTATTCTTTTTATGGATATGGATCGGGGTGCTCTTCCAAAAACCGATGGAGTATTGCTTCTATGTTTTGTTTCTTTCTTTTTTTTTTTTGGACTAGATTGTATATTTTGTTTTTAAAGATCAACAAACATAAGTTAGATTGTGATGGCCGTTTAGCCCAAAATATAAACAAAAAGAATACTGGCCCAATATTTTAGCTATACACCAAAACCAAAAACTTTGCAAGTGCAAAGCTTTCACTTTTTGCTTTATAGACGAGAACCTCTATGGTTGGTCAACTTAGTTCAAGTTAAATTAAGTTAGAAATAACCAAGTTGGATTGCTATAGTGGTCAGTTCACTAGTCTATTTAAATAAATATCTAGTAAAAAATTTGACTCTCAGCTTTGTGCATACATTAATTCATTGGTTAGCGGTAAATCCTTAAATAAAGTTCAGATTTATGACGGAATAATGATTGATTTGTCGGACTAAAAAATACCGTGAAAAAAATTAGAAATAATTATTTAGTATTTAGTATTTACACGCATGCACCATGCACACACAATGTATAAAATTGATTGAAGATATTTTCAATAGCATGCATATGCTAATACATTTTGAATTGATTTCCAAAATTATTTCAAAAGAAAGAATGTCATAGCCATGAGCTTATTTGCAGGTATATATTTTAATATATGGGGACATTATTGTTCATTTCATTCTATTTCATTTTTAAAACGAAAGAAATATTATCTTTCACTTTTGCTGCTTTAAGCATTGAAATCAACTAATGTATATCATCATTAATTCAAGATTCTCCTAAAGTAATTTCTCTTACTTTGTGGATGCATAAGCTTTTTGCGAATAATTGATAATTTATCTTTCTTTTTGAGAATAAGGAAAAAAAATATATATTGGGTGACACAAATTACAACTAGCAGCAAACATGTTGATTTGCTCCCACATGGTTCGAATTATTTTATTTATGTTTAGTTTGCTATGCGACGACCATGTCCTATGCAAGCACATAAAACTTATTTAAAAAATTTTATTTCTATCTATATTCTCACAAATAAATAAATTTATATATTTATTATTAGTGTGTTTCTATCTTAAAAAATGCAATTTTAAGTAACTAACGTCAAGCCTCAACAATTTTTGTTTAATTTGAATCATCTACTTTCTCATCTCTACAGCGACAACTGCTTTACACATAAGAAGTACCTAACACATCATAATTAGGTACAATAAGATTGCATGCCGATAATGCATTGAACATATATATAACTTTTTCTTTTTCCCCTTTCTCTTAAACTAATTAACATGTAGATCTAGAATAAGAATTAGGATCTACACAAGATACTTTAGTTCATTCTTTTTGTTTTAAAAGGAGTGAAAGAATAAAAGAAGGACAATGCTAAAGGAAGAAAAAGCCATCATCATAGAGCTTTGACATTTTTTTTATGGACCTAATAGCAATCTTATCAATTAGCTGCCTTTATAATTGCCCGTTTGAACTTTAATTTGTGACATGTGATTATGAATTTCAAATATCCAACTATGTATCTGGTTTTAAAAGTTTATTATATTTTATTTTATTTGTATAAATAATTATATTACGTGTACATTAAAAATCAATCAATATATATAAAACTACGTATTTGAGATTTTATAAAAAAAATTGTATTATACTATTGTAAACAAAGTTTGAATGTCTTCGAATCCTACCTTGTGCATACAGCAACCCATTGGCCAGCGGCAAACCCTTAAATGGAGTTCAGTATCGCAGCGGATTAGTCCTTGACCTGCCGGGTTGGAGGATACCGTGGGAAACCAAAAAAAAAGTTTGAATGTCTTCGGCTCTTAGATGAGTTTGGGCTTTTTGTATGATAAAATTGGTTCAATTCCGCAGATTTTGTTTTTGATATTGGACGGTGTTTTTTTAAAATGTGAGTTGATGGGATGTTATTCTCAAATGTGAAATGTTTAATTAGATAAACAAAAATCGGACCGTTCGATTTGTGAGAAGTACAAAAATCGAACCGTCCGATTTGTGAAGATACAAAAATCGGACTGAAGGATTTGTGAAATCGGACCAAAAAATTTGTGAGAGTACAGAAATCGGATCGAGGGATTTCTGTTAAAAAAATAAAAAATTTAAAACATAAAAAATTTGACCATTCGATTTGTGTATATTTCACACTTTTGAAAAACACCAAAAATTACAATGTTAAGGTATATCACTACTTTTATTTCCATATAAAAAAAGCGCTTGAATTAATTAATTACTTTATTATTAAAAATACATTAGTGTATCACATATTCACATTTCAAGGGATTAAACTTCCAAGCATGTTGAAGAAAAAAAAAACGGCATTCAATCATTTTCCAAAATATATATCTTCCCACAAATCTATGCCAAATGTGTATATGGTATTTTAATTTTAATATTCTCATGCAATAATACTAATTGTTAATAAAAAAAATTGTGAATTGAACATATAACCTTTTAAATTTTAATGTAATAAAACAATGGTGATCAAAATGACTTAGCTAGCTATATCCATATATAGGAGGAAAATACTTTATAAACAAATATTAGCATAATCTAAGTCAAAGTAAATTAGATTGTGTTCATGTTCATGTTATATTCATGCTTTATTTCGTATCCTAAGGAAAGCGATCATCATTAGATTGCAGAAAAGAACAGAAATAATTTGTTTTTGGTGAATCAATCATAATCTAAGTCCCTGAAATTCAAGATCACTCATAATGACGATAATGATGAATGGCCAACCACATTTTTGGAGTCGGAGTAGAAGTACAATTTTTTTTTTTCACGTAGCGAAAGAATATAAAAAGCCAATTTATATTTCAATGTTCATAACTTCATAATTCATATATAACAATTAGTGGTCCCATTTAAATTATAGCAGTTTTAGTTTTTTACACCAAATGCCTCTTTGGGGTTTCTGATTCACAACACGGGTCTAACCTTTGTGAAGCTACTTTTCTGTGTCTTGTGAACCAAACTCTGCTGTTTTTACTGTTATCGTTTGCATAGATTTATTAATTATTAACAATTATTGCGCATATGCATGTTCAGATATTCTACTTAAAACTTGTACTGAAGTGGAGCCCAACCAACATGAATAATAATATATTTATCGTACGTGTTTTTTTAATTTTTATTTTAATTTAACTTGTTATAAATAATATAAATTATAATTTTTTTGATAGAAATGTGTTTAAAATATTTTTTAAATTTTAATAGCTAGAGGTATTCAAGACTCGCTTCGGATCCAATTTTTTACTCGAAATCATTTTTAGGTTGGGTTCGGGATTTGCTTCGCGTCACCCGATCCAGTCCAAAATTGTTTTTTACAATAAAAAATATATATTTGAGTTAATTAGTAATGTTATATTATATTTTTATAATTCAATTAATAATTTTTTATATTATACGGTATTATTTTTATTTTAAAATAATTTATTTTGATATAAATATAATATAATATTTATTAAATTTAATTTTTAAATATAAAATTTTATTATTTTAATATATAAAATTTATAAATTTGTATGTACTAATTTTATACTCGATTTAATTTTATTTATTTCAGAACACTTTTGAATCAAGTTAAAATAGACATGATAATATTTTAATATCAAATCCAAATCTAATTAAATCTAATTCCCCTCGAGTCATCAACGCCCCTGTTGTCCAAATTTACTATATGAAAATGCAATTTTCGGTCATTTGATTGAATTAAATGTTTCATATTAAACCATTTAAAATCAAATAGCGTCACTCCAAAAATCCTTAACTAATTAACTTCACTCATCTTAACAATCTTTTTTGAGTATTAATGTAAAAAATATATTTTAGTATTGATTTTTTTTTTATATGGACAAAAACAAAAGGCCAAATATTAGCACGCTTTTTAAGGTGTATACTTGGAAACAACATTATTCGCCATTATCACAAACATCTTGTTGCATTGTGCAGCTGGTTAATATATTATGTTTATGTAGTATTAGCAGTAGGATTTATTAATTAATTAATTTTCTCAGAGTTCATTAATTTAAATATACCATAATAAATTTAAAGCAATGCTATATTAAATTTTATATTATTTAACATTCAAATATGACGTTACACCTAAGAAAAAAAATGATATACAAAAGTAAGCACTTTCTTCTTCTTAACACTTATTTTATTTATTTATAAATAAGAAATATTTATTTATTAATGTGTACTAATAAATTTTTTATCCAACAATTTTTTTAGTGGAATGCAAAGTAAAATTCAAAGTGAGTAAAGATAAGTGGTGAATCAATTTAAATTTGATTTGTGGGTAAAATTTTAATTTTATTCTTTTATGAATAATTTTGCTAACGTCTTAAACTTTCGTCTTATTAAAGATTTTTTTTTGTCTCATACCGTATTTTTAAATTTATTAAATTAATAATTAATTTGTCATAAATCAAAACTCTATTTAAAAATTTAAAGTTTAAACATGAATAAAGTCAACTTATTAACCCGTAAATTTTATATATGTATTATTTATTATAAATATTTAAATGAACCAACAATTTTCATTCCATCTCTAGTAGCAATTAGCAAGTAGCTAGCAAGCATGCATTGGCAACAATTGATGAGTAATGAGCTGACAGCTGTAGGCACCAAACGCAAGAAAAACCATTCGTATAAGTTACCAGTTATTATGTCACAAACCCTCCAACAATTTTACATTTTAATATACCGAAATTACCCCTCAATAACGTTACTTCACTCACCTATAATTCTATGGAAAAGTATAAGGAACCAAAAGTTTATCAGCAAAAAATTAAACAAAACTACATTAATTTATATTAATAATTAATTAATTTTAAATTTTTTAAATTTAAAATTTAAAAAAATTTAAATTGATTAAATAAACCTAATTAAAATCTATAAAAACCTTCCTCTTTTCTCTCACATTAACCTATCCACCTCCAACAATCACAAATTCGAAAAATATACAAAAGAACATCCATTTAATATGAAAAAGAAACATTCTGATACTTAGTAAAAGAAACATTCATATATATTAACTTGTAGAGATTTTAAATTCATCCAAAAGTATTTAACTGAATTTTGACTGATATGCTTTTGGTTCCCTAATTTTACTCTAATTCTATATACTATTGCTACTGGGTGTTGGACTTGAAACTATTCCCGACCAAACGACACACCGGCGAAGACTTCCTTAAATGTTTTTATTATAGCAGCAGTTTTCCCTTCTATTATTAACTAAAATACTATCAACATGGTTGGCTTAACGATAAACAAGTTGAGACTTGAGAGTATACTTTAATGAAAAGACCAATTCCAAATCTTGTACTTACACAACACAGTCTACCAAATATTAAGAGTTAAATTTCATAATAGTATCTCATAAAGAATAGTTAATATGATGAATGAAGTATTAATATCAAAATTAAATAGTAGGATGTAAACCACAATTACAAGATTAGAAAAGAAAGAGAGAAAAATTAAAAGGTTCATTGAAATGATTCAAATTTCAGATCTCTTGAAGATGATTACTCGTTACTAAGTGTTACTCCAGATAATGAGAATACACAATGAACATAACAAAAAATTTATAATAGTCGTTAAGATATAACTGAAAATAATAAATCTAAGAATTAATCTCTACGTACAAGTGGTTTGCGCTTATAAGTTTTACAAGTATGAAAAAAACAAAATCCACTAAAAGCCCACGTGCCTCTTTAACAGACTTTTAAATTAATTCAAATTAATTAACACGCAAATATATAACTTCTATTTTTCAAAAGATTTTGTTTCATTTTTCAAATTTTTTTGTCAAATTTCTTGGATCTTCTTATTCTTTCGTTTTTTTTGGATTTTCATTGTTTCTAAAATCAAGTTTTGAAATTGTTGTGAAGATAATGGAATTTCAGAAATACACCCAAACAATTATAGAAATACACTCAAACGAATACAGAAATATCTCTAAACAATTACAGGAATACACCCAAACGATTACAGAAAGGATTACAGAAATGCACTCAAACGATTACAGAAATGCACCAAAGGATTTAAGAAATACACCCAAAACATGGGGGAGATAGTATATTTCTTCTTGAAATTTTTTAATACTTTGCTGGTTAAGGATGAGGCACATGGCAGAGACAATCTAGAAAAAAAAACCTAGAAGGATAGTAAAACAGTACCTTGAATAATGTTTCTTCGTTTTTTCTGGTGATTTTTTATGGAGATTTGTATATTTTCTTATTGATTTCTTCTACTCTTAGCAAGGAGTTAGAACGCGTCTTTTGTTTCATTGGTTGAATCTTGATGGTTTGCGTTTTGACTGAGGAAGAAGAGAAAGAGTGCGAACGCGTGCATTGGACGCTCAATTTTAAAGGAATGGTGCTCGTACTTTTTTCTTGGACTTAGACCAACTTATTTAGTTTATAAACCAACAAGACTTGTATGTGTAGCAAACCTCTAAGTCTAATTATCATAACTCATATATATACAATACAAACTAACTTAAATATTAGAATGTCTTTAAAAAAAAACCTTTCCTAGCATTATTTGCAGCTAAACGAATTAGCTGAGCTCCTGTTTTCTTATAAGCTCATCAATACTCCAAAAATATATTATTAATATTTGATGTTTTTATAAAAAGATTTGGTCATTTTTTATAAATATTATAACAAAATTTAATTCTTTTAATAATTTTAGTATTAATTTTTTGTATTGATTTAATATTTCTAACGGTTTTTTAAGTAATTTTCTCTTTATTATATGTTTTATAATGATATATTTTGGTTTTTTGCTTAATTGATCTCCAAAATTTATCTCCTCCAAAATTTATAGATCTTTTCCTTTTGAAATCTAGAGCGACGGGCTTTCCAAGTCACCCACCGAGCACCCGGTCACCACACGTCTCTGACAGTCAGACGGCAACAGCCGAACAGCTACGAGGTAGAGACCAGAGTCTCCGGTTGCAAGTGGCGTGTACCCCTCAAACACGCACAAACACAGTCATTGCGCTCTCTTTTTCGACGGTTACACTCCGATTTTTATTTTCCCTCTCATTCCGTTGAGAAAAGTCCCTTTCACTCCTCTATCTCTCTCTCTCTCTCTCAAGTCTCAACACGCTCTTTCGTGCTTCTTCTTCTTCTCTCACTCTTCTGGAAAAATCACTTCACAAAAGAAGAAGTACAACAACAATAACAATACAGTGAAGAAGAGAAGAGAAGAAGCTTCTAGAACCGATCCTAGCCGTTGAGATGGAGTTTGGAGCTGCGACGGCAACTTTACCGAAGAAGCTATCGAGCGGTTACGGTGTAGCTGGAAGATCGGCCTACGACGGCGTTTTCACAGCTCCGGTAAAGCTCAGAGCTCCTAGTTTCTCTACTCGATTCGATGATTACCGTGAGATTTTCGGTGCCGGAGGTGGAGGAGGAGGATCGCTAGGTTCTTCTATTCCGATTCTCGAGCTTCCGGAGCTCAACGAAGAGAGGAGCAAAATCAACGAGGTTCGGCGCTCGCAGCTCGATTACTCTGCAGTCTTCGGCGGGTTCCGGAACCTGGACGGTGCTGTGCGTTTTGACGAGCTGGCAGCTGAGCCTAGGAAGAAGAAGCAGCAGGATAGCTTCGCCAGTGGAGCATCAACGCGGTGAGTTTTATTTTATTTATTTTTTGCTTGTTCTTGCTTATACGTTAGGGTTTTTATTGATTTTACTGTGGAGTTTGAAAATCGTCCTATAAGCATGCGTTTTGTTGTTTTGGCTTTGAACTCCTCATTCGAATCGAGAATGTTTGCGCTTGGAATTTGTTTCTGATACTTTTTATTTTTGTTCTGAGTTTTGACCGTTTTGTCGGTCATGTGATTTGCTTCTGAGAGAAGAAAATCAAATTGATAGTTTATTTTATTGAGTGGATAGCAAAGTTAGTGATTCTGATTGTTACTTCAATTTTCGAATCTAATACTTTGCTTAACTTGTTGATCCATTTCGCGGTTCCTTTCACTATACTTCCATTCGAGAATATCTTGTTCGCTAAGGTTTGAGATAGACTAGGATTATCATTTCGAAATTTATTCATTGATTTAAGTAGCTTTTCAAGCACAATTACTAAAAATGCATTGTCAAGGTCCCTAGTTGAACCATCTTTGATTTCACTGTTCTAACCTAGCTAGTGGAAGTTCAGGCTCCTGCATTTGGAATCTGTACGTGCTTTGTAGCCAGATGCCACTGTGAGGAGGCTAAGATAAACATGCTGTTTTACAGTATATTATACAATATACAGGTCTTCATTTTACAGTTTAATTACATTAAGTTCAGGCAGCTGACTAGAAAGGCGACTGTTTATACTTTATATCTCTTTAAATATGTCTTGATAAATGCTGTGGTATTAAGTAGGACAAAATGAATTCCTGGCCTGGCTGGAAATATTGTACATCATTAATTGTGTTATGGGCCCAGTTGACCTTAATGCGATCTGATCTCATTGGGTCCTGTGGAACTGTTTGTCTGTAACCAAATATATTTGGAGCATTTTTGTAGTAATTAATAAAATAAATGCTAATAATCTTGTTAGAACGTAGAATGCAGACATTTATAATAATGTTATTCTTAACTTATTATTCTGCAGGAGCAAAACCAATAGAGATGATCAATCTTACAAGGGAGACACTACTAATTATTCGAAGGAAATTCCAGCGGTATCACGGTCATCAAATGATGGCAAAATGATCAATATGTCATATCATAAAGTTAACCAGGGAAGTGAAGATGGAACGAAGGGGACAACTCATATTGCACATCCTATCCCTGCCTATACTTGTTTGGTTGAAGAAGTCAATCCAGTGAAGATAAACAGAGCTAATAAGTCCACACCAGCTGCACAGGATGCTTATTCCAGTAATCATCATTATAATGAAGGGACAAAGGAAGTTGGATATCGAACTGGTGCTTCATCTGATATTGCCAAGAAACAGTCCTCCAACAATGGAGTAAAAGTTAAAAATAGATCCAGTTCTGTTGATCTTTTTTTTTATGCATGTGAGACTAGCAGTGGAAGTAATGGAGCACATCGCATCAAAGTTCCTCCATCAGACCATATCTCAGGCGATAGTAGCAACCTTGATGCTATGAGATCAGCAGCAACCAAATGCCAGACATCTAAAAGTGACTCGCCTACAGGTGCTTCCCGTGCTGATTCACCATCATACCTGGATGATTTGGTAGACTCAAATTCTGAGGCTGCCGCTTCTGTAGCTGCTTTACGAAAGGCAATAGAAGAGGCTCAATTAAGATTGAAGGTCGCAAAAGAGTCATTGAGAAGAAAGAAAGGTTTTCCTGATCGTGTGAAGCGGAAGTCTAATATTGACCTTAAAGCCAATGTGAAAAAGGAGGCTGAAGTCCAATATAAAACAATGAAAATGGAAGAGATTAGGATGAGGCAAACATTTGGAGAAACAGATGCTTTGCCACAAGTTTCTTCTGAGGTAGGAAGGCCAATGAGGAAAGAGCGAGTAAGATCAGATGCTGGGGCTAAAGAAATGTTTGTTTCTGCGCATGAAGCTCAGAAGAAATTGCATTCAACTAAAACAAAACGTTTGGAAGAGGTCGAGCACAAAGAAGCTGATCATAATGCAAAGGTTGTTGAGCCTAAAGAGGCAGAAATTAGTAAGAAATTGCCGCATAACAAGAACACAGATCATGACTATGAGAAGCCAGAAGAGTCTGGCCATACAATTGAAGTGGTTAAGGGATATAGGGAACAAGAAAAGGTCCGGGTAGGTGATGAAGCATGTGCAGGTGAGGAACTTGCCTGTGAAACCAGGCATAGTAATCAACTAAAAATAGCTGCAGCTAATCGAGCAAGCCTACACAAAGAACATGTCAATGAAACTAAACATAGGTGTCAAGAAGTTATAGATGAAACAAAGCTGGTTCAAGTGGCATTTGATAGTGGAGCGAGAGACAAGAAATTAAAGGTAAATGAAGATGGTGAAGCTGATAACATGGTTACACCAGTTCATGATCCAGAGGACCTCGAATGCAACTTGGATGAGCAGGGGTTAATAACGAGAAATGAAAAACAAGTTGCTTTCAAGCCTGATGATGATGGAAAAATGGAAGAAGCATTCCCTGAGGTGGAAGAATGTAAACAAAATGTGAGAGCTGTTGAGCAGCTGAGTGAGATTGAGAAAGCCATCGAGGAGAATGCTGAATTGTCCGATGAGCAGGAGGAGTTGTTTTGGCAGAAAGACAATACAATAGCATTCAGTCCTCATGTTTCATACTTGGAAAGTGTGGTAGGAGACATACAGAACTCAGCATGTTTAGAGGACAGAAAGAATATGGACGAAGCTGGATTTTTGGAAAAAAGTATAGACACGGAAGATTCTTGTCAAAGACAAGGCACCGAGAATAATTGCAGCAACATTATTGTGCAGGAAATACAGGAGGAGATTGTGGATAATGTTCTTGATGAGGAAGAAATTTTTGAAAGAGTTTCAAAGAATAATGATTTAGATGAAGAAGAAAGGGTTCAAGACACCATAACAAGGGAGGATGAACTTGAAGGAGGGTTTATTCTGGTGGAAGAAACAGAGAGGGAAATGGAAGATAACAAGGAGTCGGTGGACATAACTCGAGTGGCTCAGATTGATCCTAACTACATGGAGACAAAAGCAAAGGAAGCTCGAGCTGGCAAGTCAACAGAAACTAGTTCTAGCAATGAGCTCAATGAAACTGAGAAGTTAAACGATATTCAGGTAGCTGATACAATTATTGAAAACGATGAAGCTTTCAAAGTAACTCCTGTGGTTTATCCATATGATGTGCAAGATGATATAATGGTTGCGCACGATGCTTCATTCCAACAAGATAAAGATGAAGAACCAGAATCAGTTAAGGCAAGAAGCAGTTCCTTGGAAGAACATGCAGCCGAGACTTCTGTCTCCAATCAAGATGTCCTTGAACTCAATGAAGGAGTAACTAAAATGCAAGGTGCAAGTGCAACAGTCATCTGCGAAGGAGCTGATACAAATATTGGTGAAACTGACATGAAGTGTAGGCAAAATGATGATAAATGTTTGGAATCTACAGAAAATGACTGCAATCTGGCATCACATGATGAAGAAACAACTGCTGAGCCTGTAGAATTCTGCATTGACACAAAGGAGGCTAAGGTTACATCAGATGAAGAGGTACATGAGAATCGATCTAAGTTCTCTAATGAGGAAAATTTGTTTGACTATACTGAAGTGTGTGAAATACCTACTATGTCTGAATTGAAATCAAGCGGAGAAGAGGAGGTCGAAACAATTCAGAGTAGTCCACAGGAGATCCATCAAGCACCTGTGACAATGGAAGCAGAAGAAACCAAAGCTAATCCGCAGAAGCTAGAGCTGGAAAAGGAAGACCTCAAGAAAATTGATGAAGGAAAGGAGAGAGAAAGGGTAAGACGAAGAGAAAGAGAAAAGGAGAAATTAGCTGTAGAAAGAGCAATTCGTGAAGCTCGTGAAAGGGCATTTGCTGATGCCAGAGAGAGGGCTGCTCTGGAGAGAGCTGCTGCTGAAGCGCGGAAAAACATCGATGTGCGAGAAAGGCCGGGAAAAACTACTGGTCAAGCAAATGAGAAGACACTAGCCGAGAAGGCCGCTATGGAAGTGAAACTTAAAGCTGAACGTGCTGCTGTGGAGAGAGCAACTGCAGAGGCACGTGCACGTGCCCTAGAAAGGGCACTATCTGAGAAGGCTGCCTCTGAAGCAAGAAATAAACATGACAAGTCAGACCAGTATTCTGGTGCTTCCAGAGATAATGGAGCGAAACAAAACTTCCAATCAAAATCTTTCAGCTATGGTGGTATGTGATGTTAAATATTTTGCTACAGCTGACTCTTCTTAGCTACATTTATTCTTTATTCTTTATTCTTTTTCCTTTTTCCTTTATTTAATAGTATTTTCTGCTTCAATTTTTATTGATTCTCTACAAATTGTATTTGCTTGGAGAAGTTCGAGATTCTATTGATTTATATGATGGAGCTAGTGGCGATTCTGCTCAAAGATGTAAAGCTAGGTCTGAGAGGCACCAGAGAATAGGGGATCGTGTGGTATGGTTTTCGGTTTGCTCAGATTTTTCATTTTGGGATACTTATTTGTTCATATATCAAATGACTGGATGTCTGGATTTATCACTTCTATTGCTTTTGGGATAGTGCAGGCAAAGGCTCTTGCGGAAAAAAATATGCGTGATCGTCTTGTTCAGAAGGAGCAAGAGGAGAGAAATGTAATTTGCTATCAAATCATTTTCTTCCAAAAAATAATAATTATAGATAAACAAGTAACATCTTGCAAGCTGTGTGCTTCCCATGTTTCACATTGTCTTGCACAATCTTATCCTGTGTCGTGCAGAGGATAGCAGAAGCTCTAGATGCTGATGTTAAAAGGTGGTCCAGTGGGAAGACAGGAAACTTGAGGGCATTGCTTTCAACATTACAATATGTATGTGTTAACATTCCAAATAGTTATAATTCCTTGATGATGGATAGCATATGAACTTGCCATAGATATCTTTTTCCTACTGTTCATGAATCTCATCCCTATTATTTTGGGACAAGCTTTCATTTTGTATTTGATAATAAGCATCAATGATTCGATGTTTTCTATTAGAAAATGTCACTCATTAAATACGACCAAATATTGCCTTGCTTTAACCTCATAAATATATTTAGTTATCTTAATTCCAAACCATTGGCTTCCCTCTATGGATCCATTATGCTGAGGAAATTTACTATTTTGCCCCCCTGCCAAATCTTTGTTATTTTGCAGATCCTTGGGCCCGAGAGTGGCTGGCAACCAATTCCTTTAACAGATATAGTAGCCACCAGCGCTGTAAAGAAAGCTTATCGCAAAGCAACTCTTTTCGTGCATCCTGACAAGCTGCAGCAGCGGGGAGCAAGTATTCAACAGAAGTACATTTGTGAGAAGGTTTTTGATCTTCTAAAGGTTCGTCCTCTTTGTCCATCTATATATATAATATATATATAACACGGATGCATGTTCAACCTACAATCAAAATAAATGTTTGGTAACTTGATTTTTGTTGTGGAAAAAAACGCTGCTTCCCAGAGGTTAATCTTGTTTGGGTAAATTATTAAAATATATTATAATGAAGGATGTGATAATTTTAAGTTGAAAAAATATTTTATATGCATGCAACTTTTTGAAATTTATGATCATAAATAGGAGGTGATTTGAAAATTTCTTTTTGTTGACATGGTGATTTGAAAATTGTTATGATTTATATTGACTTCAAGTATTAAATATAGAGGAATATTAGAGAACTATCAGAACTTATTGTTTTTAGCCATCAATTAGCCATCAAGGTTAAAAATATGGGATAATGTATGTTGTGTGATTACAAGACTAACAGAACTAGACTAAAAGAATTGAGTTGATGGCTAAGTGATGGCAAAAAATAATAAAGTCTGATGGTTCCTTAGCATTTCTCTTAGATATAAACGTATATTCTATACTCTTCTCTTTTAGCGTAATTTTACCATATAAAAGTAGTTTCTTTTAGTAAACTATAATTTTTGTCCTTGAATTTTGTCAAAAATATCCTAAGTTTTATTTTGTCCCAAAAATGTTCAATTTGCATCAAATATTTAAATTTTCAAAATATTTATGACAAATCCAACAATAATGCATGATAACTATGTTAGATTTGATTGTGCTGAAAGTTATTCTTGTGAAATTGTTGTTGAATTGATCTCAAGTGTTTTGAAAAATTAGCCATCAGGAATATATTTGATGCAAGTTGAAAACTTATGGGACAAAATCGAAACAAAATAAAATTTAAAGATATTTTTAAAATTTTTAGCAAATTTTAGAAAAAAAAACTATACTTTATCCTTTTTTAATATATATATATAATAAAAATTATTTAAAAATCAGTTTTCAACTAAATCATCCAAAGAATAATTAATTATATTGAAAAACAATTATATGAATTTAAATGATTTTTGAAGAAAGTTAAATTTTTAGTTTTTCTTAAATATCTTAGCGCCATTTTCCGCTTCATCTTTTTACATTCTCAAGTTCGGTGTGTTTTAGTAGTAAATCATTATTTTATCCCAAAAATAAAATAAAAAATAAGTCTTGTGACTCGCCTTTAAAAATTTGTATCTTAAAGGGAAGTTCGTTAAACTCATTTAAAAAAAATGCATTAGACCTTGGATGAAACCTGTTAAGTATATCTTTGGTGTGATTTGTTCGTGTTTGAGGTCGGGGTTTGGTTTGGTTAGTTTTATCGCACCAAAACTGAGATGGCTAATGTAAGGGAAGATTGACGGTGAGCATTTTACTACATTTTACGTTTTACTGAGATCGCAATTGTATATTACATTATTATCTATGAAGAATGTTTCTTATCTTAATCATTGAAGGAATGAAGTTCCAAGGCCATTGATTTTTATTGTCTCCAGGAATCTTGGAACAGATTCAACATGGAAGAACGATAGATGTTGCTCACTGCACATGGTGGGGATAATTCTTGCGGAAGTGTATGCTATGTTCAATGAAATGAAAAGTAAGCTTATTGTAGGAAGGCCTATAAGTTAAACTTTCAATATATAATTTAATTCATGTAGCGTTCTCCATTTCTTGTTCCCCCACCCAAGATAGGCTTTTAATCAAGTAATAAAAGAGTAAAGATAGCTCAGTCATTCAGGATTGGGCGATTGGCTGAATCTGGCCATTTGATTTAACCGGTTTTTGAATTACATCACCATAAAAACTTATTTTTAACTATATTTTTCTATTCCATTAATAAAAAAAAAAACTATACAATCATGTAAACAATGAAAATAAAATTTACTAGATAACTTGATGAATTTTAATTAAGAAAAATTATTAATCTCAGTTTATTCTCTAATATCTAAGTAAATAAAATATAGAGCGTTTCTTTTATCATTTGATGTTTCTAAAAAATGATTTAAAAATATATTAAAACTTTTTATCATCAGTTTTTAATTAATTCATAATGTCACAATTGCATTATAAAATGCAACTGTGTTTGGGCCCTAGGCTAGTTCTCAAACTCCTAGATCTGTCTAACGCCCGACAACTAGTTGATGTGATCCTATGCAAACTTCCATGGCACACTCCCTAGTTTAGTTACTGACTTACTGTTAAATGCTACCATGATGTAAACATCTTTTAATTGTAATTAAAATAAAATAAATGATTTAAGTGATATGGTCGATATTTACCTATTTCGATTTAAGTCGTATCAAGAAATTTTGAACTCTAGAATGCAACTAAAAAATAACAATGTTACAATACCAAAATGACATTTAAACACATCAACCATTGACTAACAAATGAGACAAAATTTTGGCGAGTACAAGGACCAATATATTAACTTCGAAGACCTGATTGATTCATTCATGATTCAACCAATTTCTAAGAATCAAAATGAGCATTACCTCAAAATAAAAAAGAAAACTGTTTTAACTTATTTAGCTCATAATTTTTGTAGTCTTTGGAAATATTGTAAACTTTAGTATTAACATTGCAAAAAAGATTCGATTCTTTCCTATGAAAAAACTATAACAATTTTATTTTAGGATTCTAAATTTATATACTTAAATAGAGAAAATAACTCAAACTGAATTTATTTTAATGTAAAGGTCAACAACATCTAAATAGAATGATAATAAGAAGCTAAATTCTTTTAGAACTATTTTTTAACTTTAAACAATTCCTTTTTGTAAAAAACTAAAATTAAAGTTGAAATTAAAGTTTACTGTAATTTTTACAGGCCAAAATGGTTATTTAAGACTTTCAACTATTTTCAAGAAACTACTAAACTAGTTTTCAGTATTTTAATATCTTACTAATATTTATTTTGAGATATTGATCCGATGTAAGATTAACCTTTATCGATACTTAACTGACCTAGAATCAACTCCACACTTGTACATCACACCATAAATATAAATATTTCTCCTACATGATACAATTTTTTGGATAAAATCTTAAGAATGTTTTCCGAATGATAAATAAAATGCTAGTTTTAAATAACTAAAAGCTTACTTAAATTTTATTCGTACCATAAAAACTCAACTAATATAATAGAAGCAAAGTATGCACTAGAAAAAGTTAATGAAGTGAAAAAGTAAATATTTAATCATCATTGATTTTGTAATTAAACTCCATTGTCTTGATTCAATGATAATTAGACCATCACTTTTTCACTTTAGAAAAACTTGATCCAACTACAACAGATAAACATTAATATTACCTCAAATATTTAGTCGACGGCTGAATTTCGGGGTATATCTTTGCCCTCAACGATACAAAATGACTTAAAAACAGTACGCCACCTGGTCCATTCCAATTTTCAAAACTCAAAACTGATCAAGTGACATCAAATGGCAATCCGGTGGCTGATAACAACAAACGGAAGCACAAGCGGCTACAACATAAAATCACCCAGCTCAAATTGCTAATTCCCTAAACACTCGAGTATTATACTATACCAAGATCAGATGAGTGAGTTTACTTGCCAAGCACATAGAGCATTATGGCATTCTGTGCGTGTAATCGGTTCTCAGCTTGCGGGAACACAATTGAGTTTGGAGCTTCAATAACTTCATCCGTCACCTCCACCCCTCTTTCTGCTGGTAAGCAATGCATGAAATACGCATTTGAGCCAGCTATTTCCATAAGAGTTCGATCCACCTGCAAAATGGCATTGTTATTTCCTGCCAAACGCTACATCCATTCAATCACGCCACAGCATTTGTAAAACAGATAGTCAATAACAGAATAATAGCTGATGAATCCCAATTTTATTTTATTTTTCTCAAAACACCCAACCAGTTCCAATTTATATTGTTGCTATTATTCATTCAGCAATTTATTTCCTAACTATAAGTATGAAAAGCCAACTGGGCTGGTTTCTAAATATTCAGCAAGTTTCTGGAAGCATGTTGATTCCGATGCATTTGATATTGTAATTAGATACTTTGATTATCAATTATTGTCTTAATTGTTCATCACGAGATCTATGCATAATTCAAACACTATACTTCCTTATCTCAGAAGAACACATTTCTTTTTAATTGACTTATGAGTTATGACTGGTACCCACAACTTCATCCACCATTTGAGCAAAATCACAACATACAGTAACAATAAAAAGTTCTATCAGAATGTGCTATATTTGTGACACGTTAAACCTGTTATCATATATTTTCTGGCTGAAATATCATATCAAGTACCTGAAATCCTTTAAACACTTGACGGCGGTATGCAGCCTCTTCCTTTTGTCCCATGCTGGCCCAGACATCTGAATAAACAACATCAGCTCCTCTGACAGCTTCTTTGGGATCATTAGTTATCTCAATTTTGCTGATTCCAGCCTGCCGTGCCTTGTCCACAGTTTTCTCATCAGGTTCAAAACCCTTTGGGCAGGCACAAACAAAGTGAAATGGAACTACAGCTGCCAGCAACAACCATGAATGGACAATATTATTTCCATCTCCAACGTAGACAACCTGTCGCATATTGTAAATATGTTCATATGATTATTCTTCTAAGCAATGCCAAGAATTGTGAACAAGAAAGTTCATTAACATAGCAATGTAGCCTAACCTTGGTGCCTTCCAACCGACCAATATGCTCAATAATAGTGAGGGCATCAGCCATTATTTGACAGGGATGGTTGTAGTCTGTCAATCCATTGACAACTGGCACAGTTGAATACTTGGCAAGATCAAGTATGTCCTGTAATTAAACAGGAAGAAGGCAACCATACTATTTTATTGACAGAAAGATCAATCACGTACAGAGCGGAAATACTTTCATCTCACAACAATCATAACTGGGGCCAATAATCACAAAGCAGGTTTCTTTCAATATATTACCCAAGTTACTAAAGCCACATATACAGTACCAATAATCATTATTCCAGGAGAACCATTTGTAGGTATCACACTGGCATGTTCAGTCCAATCAAAGAAGCATTGCAATGTGTCAATGTCTACTGGGAAATACTTTTCTTTGAGCAAGCACAATACCCCCAGCAGGTACCTAGCTTAGTCATGATTCTAATGCATGTTATGCATGCATAGAAGTCCAAAAGAACAGTAACGAAGAATAAAAAAATCTTGAAACTACCAGATTGCTGTTTATGAAAAATCAAGGAACGGACGACGACACAAAAACAGTGCGTCTAATAGCTACCATACATGATACCGACTGAATGTAATGAACAGTTAGATGAGTCCTACAACTCATAATAATGCATCAAGAAAAGTTAATCAACAGAGGAAGAGAACAGATAAAGAGAGGAGATGAAGTTGGGGAGAGAGAAAGAGAGGAGTCAAGATAATAGAATA
>NC_029777.3:110931252-110932045 GCF_000817695.3 Arachis duranensis
TTTTTAAAATTACACATAAAATTCTACCAAAGAAACTTTGTCACCAATGTTTACCTGCTTACCAAACTCATGCTTAATATCTAAATCCAGAAAATGAAGAAGTAATCAATAAACAACCGTATTTCTTATCAAATATACATAACTCACCATCATACCTGATGAGCAAAAACACGAGCCATGATTATATCATTATAGTGAGACAAAACACGAGCAACATCTCGAGTCTCCTCTCGCTTGCCCATTTGGATATCATCAGGTCCTAAATATATAGCATGGCCACCTAACAATGAAAAGCCAGTCTCAAATGAAACACGCGTTCTCATTGATGGCTTTGCAAAGATCATTGCCAATGTCTTCCCTTTAAATGGTTGAAATGTCCTGTCCCCTGATTTAATTAATGCCTTGACCTCAATGGCTCGATCCAACATATTTAAAATAGTGTCCTTATCAAAGTCATTTATGTGAAGAAAATCTTTCTTCACCTCGGTTTTTGCTGCATAGTTCAGGAAAAACGTAAGATTTGATAATAGAAGGCATGAATTTGCTGGATTCACGATAGAAATGGACTAATTAATCTCTTGAAAGGTACAGAATTATAATTACAGTGTTCATGTCATGCATCTAAATTTTAAAATTAGAAATACTCCATGATAAGTGGTACACTAGATATGCGGCATGTCTCGTTGGAGGTTTGGATTGCTACATGCAATTAAGATTTACTTAAACAGAAAATTTTCTAAATATATATATAAAAGAGAAGGGGGGGAGCAGGGAAGATAGTCACGTCTGAAAG
>NC_029777.3:110932065-110936700 GCF_000817695.3 Arachis duranensis
CATTTCATACCACACATCAGAAAAATACACATATAACATGAAGAACATAGTAAAAAGTGTATACCGCAATGGATGGATATGTTTGTTACTTGAAGTGTATTTCAGTAAACTACAACCAAATTATGTAAAATCTACCATGTTCTGCCTTAGTCGAAAGCATGGAGGTCAACATTATTAGGATATTTGCATGAGTGGAGTGTAAAAGAGAAGCAAGAAAAACAAATGCAAACAGACAATAAAATGAGGATGGGACATAATGGAAAAAGACGTTAATGATATTATCTACGTCTATTACCTTAGATGAACATATAGAATGGTTTTGTAAATGTTTGGGACCATAATGAAATATATCAGAAAGTAATTGTGATTTCTACTGTTTTTTCCATTTTCTTCATTATTGTGGATGGAAGAACATAAAATCATTTTGAAACATCATTTCCACTAATTTTAAGGAGTAAAAGTTTGAGCATAAACAAGTGCCAAAGTAACACCTCAATCACTTCTATTTCTTTCCTTTTTCAAGCAGCTTCTTCAATTACTTTTCATTCGATTTTGTTCACAAAAACCTGAGAAACCATTCATCCAAACAAGTTTTACAGAAAACTAAATTATACTAAACAGATGCTTCATAGTCGTAGGTCCTTATTGTTGCATGGGCAAAGGACAATAATGAATAATCCAAACTCAACTATTTGAGCACATAGTCGTAGTACAGTAAACTCTCATTTTAATTCTTGATGTTGTAATTTAGGAAATTTTAATTCTATGTCTCTGTTACAGATTATAGACGAATTCAAACCTAACAAATACAGTTTCAAGGATTAAGCTGTCTCAGAGTACAAAGCTAGAGAAAAATATCAAGGACTTAAAAGTAAGTCTTCTAAAGTCAAGAACTACTGTGACCTACGCAGACTATTTTAGGATTAAAGTAAAATTCACTTATTATCAAGTATAGTTTCGATTAAAATTGCAGAAGATTTTTCTCGCACAAAGGATTTCTCAGCAGGATTTTGATTATAAGCTATTTTAAAATTTAGAGCAAAAACTGATCTAATCCACACATGCAAACAAAATAAAAACAGAACTCCTAAAATAGAACAAGAGCATTTCCAGAACCCTAACTCGATCGGCTGAAATTATAAACTGAATCGAAATCGAAATCTGTAAGTAACTTCAGTGTTCAGTGTTCAGATTTAGAGCGAGTGAGATTAACAGATTTTCAAACTGAATTAAGTTGAGATCATGAATCACATTCATCCACAAACGGAAACCGTTCACCTACAACGAAACAAGAGCATTTCCGATTTCATAAACCCTAACTCGACGAAGCTGAAAATCGTAACCTCAGGCGCTAAATCGAAACTCTACAACTAACTTCTAAGCTTCGTAGCGAGATTTTGTTTAACTGATTTAACATAGGATTGATAAGAAGCCGAGAGTAAGAACGAATAATTCTGTTACCGGCGAGAGGAGAAGAATCAGTAGAAACGGCGGAAGCAGCAGCGCATGAGATTTTGAGCGGAAACTGAAGCGGAGAAGGGAAGGAAGTGCGAGGATAACGAACACATTGACGGCGGCGAAGGACGGAGGAAGAGGGGGAGAACGCGGAGGAGATAGAAATCGTATCCGATGGAACGGAGAAGTTGAAAGAAACTAACGCCATTTTTTTCGCTGTAGAGCTGAGCTAAGTAACACTTCAGAGAGTTCACACTTCACACACACTGCTGCCTTTGTTTTCTTCTACTACTCTTGGTGATTGTGGTTCTTCGTTTTTATATATAAACTAGTATCTTAAACCCCTGGGATGCACGGACTTATATTTTAATTTGACATGATTAATTAAAAATAGTGTTTTATAACTATAGTTTTTTTAATTTTAGTATAATATTATCATCATTTAATTATGTAATTTTATATTTATTTAAAATAAAATATAAATAGAACATTTTGAAATTTATAATATTCTTGAATCATAAGAAAAAAGACATAAAAAAATAAGAATATATAGCTGTTAAACTATATTGGTAGCATATCAATTTTGTACTAAACTTTATATAAAAAAACTAACAAAAATTTATCGACAATATAATATTTTACTAACATCATTAGATAAATAATTGCCATATGATGTTGTGCTCTATGTTACACATTTCATTTCAAGTCTGAAAGTATAATTATAGATAAATTAGTTAAATTTATGACAAATATTCGTACAAAAGTGTAAATCATAATATGTTACTAAAATGAAAATACTATTTTTCTTACCTAAATATTATTAAAAACTTCTTTAAACATGACATTTGTTGTTGATGACTTTGGATTGCTATCTTAGCCTAGAATTAGAATGCTTAAACTATTGCGACTCTTAACTCTTGACAAAGTAACAAAGTTGTCCATAGGTGAATACTGATTTTGGTAAGTAAAGTCCTACATATGATTTTGGTAAGTAAAGTCCTACATATGATAATAATTTATCACATAATGAAATATCTAAGTTTTTCAATATGTTTCTCCTTTTATATAGTATCCCGTCAGCTAATAATGTTCGCGTTGCATTCTAAATACAATTTGATTTGCTAATACTATTAGATATCAATAACATCACAAATAGTTTTCCCAATTGATCTCATAATAACCAAATAACATTAACACTAATAGACACATAGTATGAAACTAAAGAATTAAAAAAAATACCCACCTATTTTTAAATTGGATGACAGTTGCATCTTTAAGATTGAAGAATATCTTTGTGCCATGCATGGAATTTTGTAGGACTTTACTTGAAATGAACAAATAAAAATAATCTATAAACAAATAAAATCATAGATAACTTTACTAAGATTAGGTACAGAAAAATTTATGATTATAAAATATTACAATCTATTATAAAATAAACAAATAATTTCCGTAACTTTGTAGTGTCCATAAACGTATCACTCGTATACGTACACATAAATTGTCGATTGTAGGATTAATGTCAGCAATTTTGTGAATATCGGCCATTGGAATAAGTAGAGAGGTAAAGAAAGGGATTGATGTACTTTAAATTGTGATGCTTTACATCTCTCATAACTTATACTTTTATAGTTGCATCATAACTAAATTTTTTAAAATTTGTTTGACTTTAATTTAAAATTTAAATAATAACAAACTAAGTAAAACAATCCAAACTTAAAATTTGAAAATAACAACTTAAACAAATAATAATTTAAAAACTCTAAACTAACGTAAATTTTTTTAAAATTCTAAATTTCTTTAAAAGAATTTATGTAGCTGCAATATAAAAAAAATCAACAAAATTTAAAAAAAATGCTAAAAAGAATTAACAAATTTTTAAAAAATAGTGTTAAAATATAAAAAATAACAATTTGAGTAAAATAATTTAAAATATAAAAAATAACAACATCTCTCGTAATAATCTAAAATTTTAAAAATAACAACTTAAGTAAAACAATCCTAACAAATAAAATAATTTAAAATTTAAAATTTAAAAAATAACAATCTAAGTAAAACAACCCAAACTTAAAATTTGAAAATAACAACCTAAGCAAATAATAATTTATAATTTATAATTTATTTATAATTGATATTTATAAATATAAACAAATATAAATATAAAAATTTCTAATGACGACACCTAAGCAAATAAACTTTCAGATTTAACGTATGAGCGCCTCATTAGCAAATGAGCTCCCCATTTGTATTTGTACTAGTGTTAAACCCGTGCGATGCACGGGCTTATATTTAAATTTGATAAATTAAATTAAAAATAATATTTTATAATCATATATTTTTTAAATTTAGTATAACACTATCATCATCGTTATATAATAAACGTGTTAAATATGTTATTTTATCTTTATTCAAAGTAAAATATGAATAGAAGAGTTCGAAGTTTATAATATTCTTGAACCATAAGGAGGGAGATAAAAAAAAAGAACATATATAACTATAATAATAGCATGTTAATTTTACCCTAAATTTTATATCAAAAAGCTAATAAAAATTTATCAACAACCTAATATCTTACTAACTTCATTAGAAAATCATTAGATGTTGTGCTCCTTGTTACACATTTCATTTCAAATTTGAAAAAAGAGTTATAGATAAATTAGTTATATCTATAGTAAAGATTTGTACAAAAGTGTAAATCATAACATGCTATTAAAATGAAAATAATATTATTCTTACCTAAATATTATTAAAAACCTCTTTGAACACGACATTTGTTGTTGATGACTTTGGATTGCCGTCTTCGTTTAGAATTAAAACCCTGAGACCACTGCGACTCTTAACTCTTGACAAAGCAACATAAAGTTGTCCATAGATGAACATTGATTTTGGCAAATAAAGCCGTACATGTGATAATGATTGATCCTGACTCATGTTAATGGTCATTGCAAAGCATACTGTTAATGAAAATTGTCTCCGTTGGAACTTAAATGGCAATCCTGAATCTGAAGGGATCAAGTCCATCCCTGAAAAGATTGTCAAGACAAAATCGTTTACCTTCTCGACACTCTTAAGTGTGGGTGCAAGAATTGCTCTACTCTAAAAATATATGTAATCTGACATGTTTTGCAACAAATTTGGATATGCAAAGTCTACCAAATGAGAGAGAGGATCATCAGTAGT
>NC_029777.3:110940018-110945291 GCF_000817695.3 Arachis duranensis
TGCACAGAATCATCTAAAATAGTCGTATTTTCAGTAATATTCTCAACTTCTTGAAAATTTTTTGAAAGATTTGTAGTCAATTCCTTCAAAAATGTTTCTCTTTGTATCAGGTGTCTTTTTTTTCAGCTATGCACACTTCTTCTAATTCTTTAGTATCTAAATTTGAATTAAATGTACTTGCTCCTGTAATCATTAGAGATAATATATCAAGTATTTTATATTATAAAAAAAGAAAAATGAATATATGTTAAATGTTTGAATCAGCTGAATTATGAATATATATTATGAAGGTAGTATTAAAGATAAAAGAAGTAAAATTTTAGCTTTGTGATAATTACAATCTATCATGCTTGTCTTACCATGTCTCTTTTGAAGTAGCATAGTCTTCCTATTCAGTCTTACATCCCTTTGCAATCTAATTCGATTTGTGTACTCCAATGAATCTATAATAATTATTTAGCATATACCAATGATTGTTTTTAATAGATCAATTAAAAAGTTAAATGTTTGGTCTTTAAGTAATAAAAACATATTAACATAGTAACTGGTAGATATTATTTAATGTTTGTTGAAGATGTTGTTGACTTGTCTGATGACATGGACTATTATATGCTTCATGTGTGATACCCGAATTATTTCATGGACTATTCATAAACAGTATTAACTTTATTATACTTTTTCTAAAATTTAAACAGTATTACATTTTTTTTAAATAGTATAAATAATTTCACATTTTAATAAGATTGATAATTCTATTTATTTTATTATAATTCTTTGTAATTAATATAGTAACTTATAAATTATATAAATTTTTAAAAAATATTCTCAAACCCAATTGCTTACGTAAAAATTCAAAAAAAAAGTATATTTGAATTTAAATTTAAAATTATAAACATAATACTTTAATTAAAAATTATAATTAGATTTTTTTTAAATAAGTACACATTAAAAATTAATAACTAACTTAATTGTATCAACAATAATTCAAAGAAAAAATTTATAACTTTATGACATTAAATATTAAATTAAAAATTATCAGAATATTAACGGTGAGAATCAAATTAAAAATAAAATCACAAATAATAACTAAATAACTTCTATTTATATTTGAAAAAATTCTAAATTCCAAACATAAAAATCGAAAAGAACCAAAAAAAATAATAACTCAATAAAAGACAATGTTTCACCAATACAAACATATGTTTGGCATTATTCTATTAGATAGACTCTAAAAGAGATTCCAAAACATGTGCATCCAAATTCTCAAGTTTCTTTCTCAATCTTGATCTTCTTGCAAGTTGAGGTATCTCCTTCCACCTTCGAATCTTCCGACTCCGAGGATAGTCACTTAGTTGGTGTAATAACACTTTCCAACAATTCAGATTCATCATTGGCCGCAACTTCAATGGAGAATTCAAGCAACAAATTCTGTACAAAAAACCACGTTAAATTAAAGACTTCTTTCTAACCTTTGATTTTATCTCACTAATATTTTTGAATAAAATTAAGATCTAATTTTCACTAATATTTTTAAATAAAATTAAGATCTAATTTTGAGAGAACAAACAAAAAAAATATTTTTTGAACAAATACCTTAGTACCTTCTACTTTCTCCCCTTCAATGATTGAGGATGTCTTTGAAATTAGAAACAAAGCACCGGTGTAGTCAACATCCTAAAATTATAATTAATTATTATTTATAAATTAGATACTACTAATGACCAAGAAAGCAAAAAATAAATTAATTTTTAATAGAAGTACACTTATATATACTCACAATTTGAATAGGGTGAGTCTCTTTGAATTTATTTATGAGATCCACATTATTAGTCATCTTCTTAACTTTATAAGAAGGTGAAAAATATGAAATATCATATATTTGAACTTCAATGATGAAGAGAAAGATCTTATCAATTAGGTTGAGTAAAAGTGTAGGTGTATCTGATAGATCTCCTTTCTACAGGATATTACGTAATATATTAATAATAAATAATATAAAAAGTACCAATAAAAATATCTTCACTAATGCTTTTAGAAATAAATATTGGTTAGATCTTACCAATAGGAGTGGATCAAGTATCTCTACACAGCTCTCTTCCAAAACTTGTTTTGCCTCATTGTCAAAGACTACATAACATGCACAGTCAGAATCATCAATGACACCAAGCTTTATTCGATACCTGCTTAAAAAAGAAAATAACATAAGAAAAAGTTAAATATAGACTTATTTAATATCTAATCCAATGTACATAGACTTTAATTTAAATAAATAAATAAATAACTTTGGCGTCATGAATAAAAGGATATTAGTAGAAAACTCGCGTCTTCATTGAGTCAAACCATCTCAATTGAGTATGGCAATGGAGAATTTTCATAACTTGATAGTGTCTATAACCATATCACTCGTATACGTACACACAAATTGTCGATTGTAGGATTGATGTACTTTAAATTGTGGTGCTTTACATCTCTCATAATTTATCCTTTTATAGTTGCATCATAACTAAATTTTTTTAAATTTGGTTGACTTTAATTTAAAATTTAAAAAATAACAACCTAAATAAAACAACCCAAACTTAAAATTTGAAACAACTTAAACAAATAATAATTTATAATTTATTTATAATTGATATTTATAAATATAAATAAATATAAATCTAAAAATTTGTAATGACGACACCTAAGCAAATAAACTTTCAGACTCAACGTATGAGCGCCATGTAAGCAAATGAGCTCCCTATTTGTATACTATAAAGATAAAGATAAAGATAAAGATAAAGATGCACACGCTGACACGTATAGGGCTCATTTTCATTTGATTCGTTTTGGCTCCTTTTATACAATTTATTATTCGTAAATGTAAATTTGCAAATAATTTTTTACAAAAGAATTTCGTATATACTAAGAACGAATTCGTTTTATGAAATTTAATTAAGTAAATTAATTTTAAATTTTAATGTTAAAAAAATTGTTAGATATTCTATAAACAGGCAATACCATACCTGTCCATACCATTGTCTCGTATCACTTTTCAAAGAATAATGTGTTTGGATATTAGTTTAGGTTGAAATATATAAATATTTATTTAATTATATAGACATGAAATTTAATCCAAAAATTTCTCTCTCAAAAATGAAACATATGAACAAATATTTTCCATTTCTACCTTCACAAAACACAAAAATATAGTAAAAAATATTTAAAACAAAAAATTATATAACTATAACCTTATATTCAAACCAAACAAATCTCCATCTCTGGTATCTCTATATTTTTATTTCAGGAATATTATTATCCTCTAGCCTTAGCAGGGGCATCATCTCCTGTAATATACAACATGTTGAAACATTGATATTGATGCCATTAATAAAGCATAATAATTTATTTATTGATTGATTCTTTAGATAAGTGGAAGGGAACTTTATAATTATATAATTAGAAGCTAATACATCATAGAAAATCTAATTATTAATTCATGAATATCTTAATACCTAAATTAGAAGTACATTTTAACTTATTTTCAAAATTAAATTATCAAAAGGCACACAGCTAGAACTTCACTCATACACTCCAAGATCAAATAGAGGAAACTCATTAATTTGTGAAACAAGAAGTTGGTCTCCTAAATTGCAAGATTTATAATTAGTTAATTAGGTGACTACTCATATGAAGATATTTTTTTAAATATGAAGATATTTTTATATAAAAATAACTAGAATTATTTTAGATCCATCAAAATTTATTAATTTTTGTTATTATTTAGTTATCAACTCAATTCTTTTAGTCTAGTTTCTTTAGTCTAATAATTCAACAAACATATTTTATTCCATACTTAATATTGATGTCTAACTAATAGTGAAAAACAATAAAAAAAAAGCACAATTAATTTTTAGGGGTGCCATTATTAATTGGAGATTCTGCTGTTTTTAGGAAGAAGCCCTCTATGTCTGCATGTTTCCACAGCTCAGTGAACATGTCATCTAAGCTGTACTTAAATTGAAACCCCAATTCTTTGATCTTCTTGGATGAAAATATAACAATGTCCAATTGATCTGGAATATCCCTGAACCTAAAATTCCAATACGTACAGTTAGCAATTTAGAATGGGAACATTGTGATATCATCTGATCTAACTGAAAAATAGATTAGTACAAGTAGCTCTTTTATATATCATACAGTGTTAGATATATAAGCTAAGATTAATAAAGTGACCTTACTTTGTAGGGACATTGTATTCATGGTATTTTTGGTTAAGCAATTTTGCTCTGTCATGAATGGTGGCTTCATGTGCAGAGAAAATGTATCTCCCTTCAGCTTTTGGATGCTCATAGAGGAACATATGATCAAGACAAAGGTCATCTAAGTGCACGAATTGATCTTGCTTTATTATTGAAAAATGTGCCTCATTCCCTGATGAGTGATGACAATTCATAAGTACTACTCCATCATTAAATTTCACCAACTTGTTTCCCTTATAATATTGTTCTTATTGTAAAAAATATTATGATATATATATATAAGCTTCTGAAGTTTTCTTAGGAAGATAGAAAAAATTGAAAAATAAAATCAAGAAGTAGCACAAAGGTTTAGTCAATTGGTCACCCAAGAGTCAATAACAATAGTAAAAAAAAAAAAAATTGATTGTTGTTCATATATGCATGAATGATACATTGATACTAATGCACCTGTGATGAGTGAAAGAGCAGTGATAAGGCTTGGTGGCATTGTTGGCATGAGAAATGGACCAACTACAACAGGTGGAATAATTGAGATGAAGTCTATGTTGTTTTCTTTGGCAAATTCCCATGCTTCTTGCTCTGCCTGTGTCTTAGAAACAAAAAACATCTGCAAGAAATCGATTCTAGATTATAATCATTTATGTATCTTTCTAATAGTGTAAATTTAAAAAAAAAATTATTTATAACATGTATAAAAACTCTTATAACTAAAAGATTTTGAATTTTATCCATGAAATTTGTTCAGATGACACTGATTTTTCTATAAAAAAAAATAAACTAAAAATAACAATTGAATTAAATTGAATTCACCAATTAAATGTCAAGAAATGTTAGCTTAATTTGTCCCAAATCATATGCAATTTTATCAATGTGTAATAGCACAAGATAGGAGGACCAAATTATGTACAAAAAGTTTTACTTAAATTAAGAGTTTGTAACATTATATTAGATGATTAAAGAGTTTTTTTTAAAAAAAAAAAGAGGGCATATGATTATGATGAAGACTTATACTAACCCAGCCAGTCATTTTGACTC
>NC_029777.3:110945368-110963212 GCF_000817695.3 Arachis duranensis
TGCTGAGGATGTGAATATCAACCTTCTCACAGTTTTGGCCTTCAAGCATGCTTTCATTATGCCTATTAATCCGTTTGTTGTGGGCTTTATTACTTCATTCTGCAATTCTCCAATCCAAATTTTCCAATTAATCCATATTCAGTGTTCATCAATATTGCAAATTTCAAGAGTTTTACAACTAATTTTCATAAGGTTTTTAGTTAATATAAATAACACTATAGGAAACAAGTTAGGTTGGTCTCGTTAGCTCATTAGTCTATTAAGTAAGTGTCAAAAGTTTGAATTTCGCTTTATACATGCAGCAACTTATTGATCAATGACAAATCTTTAAATAAAACTAAAAAATGTTTCGTAATCAAATCTGTTTTAACTACATTATTTGTAATTAAGTCATCGTATTCGTACGGTATACAATTTATATCAAAAAGTAATTTATGTCATTCAATTAAGAGCTTAATGCTTCATTATCGTGCATTTCAATTAAAATCAAATTCTCTTTCTGTTACAACTTATATTTAAAAAAGACAAAAAAAAAAAGATTAATTATTTCGCTCATCGTTATAATTTTATCAAATTTTTTAGTTAGATCCTTATGATTTAAAATTTTGTAATTAAATTCTTATGTTATTTTTAATGAGTCCCTTTTCTAATATAAACATAATAATTCAGTAACAGTTATTTTAAAAATATTTCACAAATTATCTCTTACATCAAATATAAAAATAATTAACAATAATGACTAAAAAATTTTATTTAATATAGAAGTTAAAATTTAAACTATAAAAATTAAATTAAAAATTTATAAAATTATAAAAACTAACATAATAACATTAATATACCTCAGGATCCTTGGACTCAAAATCCATGGGGTTGGCAACATGGAAAAACTAACAAAGAGATAGCTTGGCCTTTGCACCTTCCAATTCCACTAAATACTTCACCTTCTCCATATTAGCTATATACATAATATTAGTTATATGTAAAATGTCAATTTATACCGATATCTAATTATATATTATCTCTAACGAGTTATAATTCAAATGACATAATCTCTCCATTTTTATTTAAAGATTTTAAGTTCGAGTCTCATTCTTAAATTTAAAAAAAAAATCTAAACATGATCCATGAAACCTGAAGTTGAACCCATGCTACTCCCTCTCTATAGTTCTTGTTATTTTTATTTCTATTTATTATTATTATTATTATTATTATTATTATTATTATTATTATTATTATTTCTTTGGCTTCTTTAGTTGCTGGTAACAATTTAAATAATAGTAGGGGAAAAAGACATATAGGTCCCTAACTTTTTAAATTTTTGACAAATACATCTCTGACAAAATTTAAATACAAAAAAGTCCCTGACTTTAGCAAACGGAGGACAATTTAGTCTTTCCGTCTATTTTCCTCTCATACACCAAACGGAACTGGCTGACGTGGATGAAACGATGTCCAGGTGTCTGTTACGGTGCCACGCTGGAAGGGAAATAAAGTTCGAAGGACAAATAAGTCCTTGACGTCATTTTACAAATAAAGTTTGAAGAACAAATAGGTCCTTTAGAATTTTTTTTTCAAAATTAATAAACTCCTTTCTTAAATTCTCTCATCTACCTCTCTCCATTTTTATATTTCTCTCTACTATATTAGTAATTTGACAAATCAAAATGTCATTTGATTTTTTTTACAATTAAAATATTTTAAATGTAAAAGTATACACATTAAATTATTTTAAATTTTAGATAACAAATGTTAAAATTAATTATTAATAAAAATTAGACTTTTTCATATAAAAATAATAACTAAAAATCTTATTATTTAATTTTTTATCTGCGGATATCTTGGTCTTCTTAGTCAAAAACTTTTGTCAACTTACGACTTTTTTGTAAAAATAGTTTGATTTTATAAATCTTTTGTGTCATGCATAATTTATACTGTTAGAACAAAGTGAACTATAATTTTTTAAAACAAATTATTCTCGTAATGTTATTATGGATAAAAATACTAGTTCTAATATAATACACAAATGCACTAATACTAACTTAATACATGAATGATGCACAAATGAACTAATGCTAACTTGATGCATAAATGAATTGATGCTAACTAATGCCACTGGTATGATGAAAACTGAACTAATGCAATTTAACAAATTCTAATATAATACACAAATGCACTAAAACTGAACTAATGCAATTTAAGAAAAAAAATAGAAACAGAACAAGCCCAATTTCTATAATTTTAATACAAATAATTTAAATTGCAGAGTACAACAAGTTAACTAGATTTTAAATTACAAGCATAATTTTATAAACTAATTCTCATAATACAAACATAATAGAAGCATAATGAAAAAAAAAAATCTCAAGGACCTATTTGTCCTTCGAACTTTATTTGCAAAATGACGTCAAGGACTTATTTGTCCTTCGAACTTTATTTCCCTTCCAGCGTGACATCGTAACGGACACCTGGACACCGTTTCAGCCACGTCAGCCAGTTTCATTTGGTGTATGAAAAGCAAATAGATGGAAGAATTAAATTGTCCTCCGTTTATTAAAGTTAGGGGCTTTTTTGTATTTAAATTTTATCAAAAATGTATTTATCAAAAATTTAAAAAGTCATGAATTTATCTGTCTTTTTTCCTAATAGTAGTAACGAAAGACAATGGTAAGTGAGTGGTACTTCTTTCTGGAACAAATGGTAAGTGAATTCTAGGTAAACAAATAAGCAATTGTTTAACCAAATTATCATCTTGTTTACCAGCATTTCTAAACTTATGTGAATAATTATATATAGAAGGACCACTTGGAAGAATAATCCCATTCAATTCAAAATGAATCAACATTCTTCTTCTTTATCTTTTAGTTTAATTAATTCTCTTCTTTTTCAAGCATCGATAATAACAATCCAAGCATATTCTTACAATCTCACACTACTTAGGGACAAATCTTTATATATCACTTCCATAAGTTTTCAGTAATCCTTTTAAATTTTTTGGTGACTGAAATAAACTAAACAAAGAAAAATAAAATAAATAAAATAAAGAACTATTTAAATAGAGAGATAATCTCGTTTAAGATTATTTTTAAATTCCTCTCAAAGTGAAAGAAGTTTCAAATGCAAAAATTGTAACTTCATCGTCATCTTTAACATAGTATCTGCAACCGTGTTTGCATATCTCATAATCAAACGAAAGTCAACACGCCAATTTCAATGCATGATATCTCTTATTTTGAACACCAATGAATCAATAAATTCAAAACCATCTTGAGTAACAAGATTAAATGCTTCCACACAATCCTTCTAAATTTAATTTGTTGAATTAGTTTTCTAAATGAAGAATTTACTCAATTCCAAGCGTAATTTTAATGGAATATTTCTGGACTACTATTTTTGATATTTACAAAAAATAAACTAAATTAGAATTGAAATTTATATTAAAATTATATATGAAACATATCTCATTTTGGAGAGACAATTATCTTGATAAAAAATCAATAGAATTTTGTTACTTGTATAATTATTTTAATAGAATGATTAAAAGTAGTATAAAATTTAAATTAAATTAGCACTAAATATATATTAATTAAAGTGTCAAATCTCATATTTATTTTTAAATTACTATTTATAGTAGATCACTTTACGAATACTAATATTGTATTTTATGAAATTTAAAATAAATTTGAAATAAAAATTAACATGGGATTATAGACAAGAGTTTGATAACTATAAGTCTTGTCCAAACCTTATCTTTATTTGAAGTTTGAATTAGAGTATCTTGATTTTAATGCACACAGAATGTTGTATATCTCTAGCACGTGATCACATTCTAATTCATTGAGTCAGATCTTTCACTCAACACGTGATCACTTACCGGCATGGAATTTGGCTGGGGAGTAGTGGCTGATTGACTTACTGGTCAACGTGGGACTAAATATTCAATGTGCGTGCTTAAAATCGTAAATTGGGGGTAACATTTGAATTGCAGATTAGTAGGACTTAATTTACAAAATAGATGCCAAAATATGAATAGACGTTAGCTTGGAAAGGGTTTTGCAAATTATAATGATAGTCAGATAATATGATTTGATAATAAAAAACTAATTACCATATATTTTGTATTTAAATAGATACTCTATATGAATAATTAATTTAATGATTATTATTAGTACACGTGGTATATGTTTCGAAGCATATCTGAAATGAATTTATGTGTGAATTGGGTTTGAAAAAGAGATTACAGAAGGTGCAAGGTGACTTGAACGTGATTTGCATCTCCGAAAAATGATAAAGTTACTTACAAAAAATTCCGACCTTATTTAGCCAGAATTTTAGATAAATTTATGAGAATTAGGATCGAAAAATATTTATATTTGGTGGGATATTTATGGTATAAAATAATAATTTAGTTATCATTTTTGTATCTCTTCACTTATAAAAATGGGTGATTATTTTTTTAATATATAAGAAGTTATCCGGTTGGTGATTGAAAAATATTTTTGATAAAGGTAAATCGATTCGAAGAAAGGCAGAAACAGTTTTTCGAAAAAATGTGTGCGTAAGCATGGGATTAGAAGTGATCGACGCGGATTAGACTTCGATTGACTTATTAATCGGATAAGTTTAATCGAACAAGACACTCGAATGAGTGATCGAACGGTTATGGTAGTGAGGAAGTTAAAGGCATTCATTACACGAAAAATTTATGGAAAACGTGTGCAGTCAAGAGGCGGGAACGATTACCAAGGAAAAGGCAATTAAGGCTGTGATTTTTGTAATTAATTGTCAGTTAGTTAATGCAAATTATAAATATTAGAAAGTCTGAGGTAATAAGGGTTGGAATTTTACTTCAGAAAAACACTCAAGCACACTCATATCTCAGAGAATTTCTGAGTCTGCAATCGAGTTCATTTTCTGTAGGGTTCCTTCCATGTTTTTATCTCTTTAATTTATCTTTTATGTAAACTTTATCTTTCAAGTAACTTTATCTTTTAAAGTGTTCTTTATCTTCATTCTCTGATTTACATTTCCGCACTTAAGTTTTTCATGCCAAAGTCCCTTGACATAATCGAAGGCATTTTACTGTTTTCTTTTAATTTTAACGCAAACTTTTTCATTTTCAATTTGTTTCTTTTTTCAAAAATGTTACTTTTTATTCCTTTCTTCAATTTACAAATTTTAGTTTACCTTTATTCTCAATTCCCATTTAATCGAAGATGTTTTGATGCACTTTTAAAAAATTGATACCTGCAAAGAGGAGTAGGTTTCACTCCCAAACCATTAGATATCGAACCACTATCGATTTGCTAAAAATCGACAAAACAAATTGGCATGCCTGGTGGGACGGTTTTAAAAATCGAAGTGTGTCAAACAACTTTTCCAGTATTATTTAGTGTATGCGATTATGAAGTGGAAAAATCATTCACATGGCTGACGAGTTATCGAAGGTGAATGGTGGTTCATCCACCAATGATAGCATACAAGTATCTATGCAACAAGTCGACGTGTCTTCACGCTCGGAGGCTGCAATTGTGACTGAAAGTATAGTAGTTACGACTGTTCAGACTGGAAATGTAAGACGTAACATTTGTCCACGTGGCACTTTGCCACCATATAAACTTCCACTAACCGCTGGCTAGCCTCCTTATGGTCTCCCTCCTTGTTATACCCCACCGGTGGGTGATTTTATTCCGCCTATCCGTTTTGGGAATGCAAGTGGAGCGAATAACACTCAAAATTCACAACAACATTTCGAGTACTCTCGTGATTATAATGTGGGCTCTACTTCGAATGCTGCTAATTCAATGGCGGTATATTGACAACAAGGGGAGGAAAGTCATCATGACTTAGTCAATTTATTGACACAACAAATGACTACAATTCTGAATCCCATGATGGCTGATCATGAATCAAAATTCGAGCGTCTTGCTAGACAAGTCGAAAGGATTGCTCGAATTGTTGACTATGATGAAGGTGAAAGGCATAATGCCAGGGGAAATAACGAAGGGATAGAAAATGTTTTTCAAAATGAAAACAACATTTTAAATCAAGAAAAGCCTTATGTAGTTCCCTGAGGTCAAAATGCTGATGACGTTTTAGCTAGATTACGTGCTAATCATGGCGGCAAACGTTATCAAGTCACTAGAATTGTGGAAGAAGTGCTTAATAGAGTGGGTCTAAGTGTTGGTTTTATGAATTGACCACACTTTGTGTCTGCTTTCCTCCAAGTTGTTCAAATGGTTGAAGTGCCAATAGGGGTGAAGAATCCAAAGATAGTCACAAAGTTTACTGGTGAAGTTGGAGAAACAGCCACTGAACATGTTGCTCGTTATTTGGTCGAGATTGGGAACTTAGCTAATGATGAAAATTTAAAAATGAAGTTCTTTCTTTCTTCTTTGACGAAGAATGCATTTACTTGGTTTCCGAATCTCAGGCCAAATTCGATCACAACATGGAATTAATTAGAAACTGCTTTTCACACTCAGTTTTATCGAGGAAAAATGAATGTAGTAGTTACTGATCTAGTGGCTTTGAAACGCGAAGATGGTGAAACCATCGATGATTATTTAATGCATTTCAAAAACGCTAGAAGTAGATGCTATGTGTCATTACCTAAAAGAGCAACTATGGGGCTAAGATTCTATATGCGCGGGAAATTGCTTAATGTGCATATTCCTTATTTAGCCAATTTGGTCGAAAAGGTTCGTCAGACCGAACTCATGAAAAAAGAGAAAGAGAAGTATAGAAGTGAGCAAAGGTCAAAGAGTAAACCTTTTACTCGAAAAGAAAAGGTTGCGTATGTGACCATGGAGTCTTCAGATGAGGAAGTCGATTTTGAAGCAGAAGTCGATTTGGCCGAACTTGGCCCTCCATATGTTTGTTCTTTACTTAAAAAGCTTTCGAGTAGTGAAAAGTCGAATGATTCAAAACTAAAAAGTGGAAAGAAATACAGTTTTGATATTTCAAAATCTTACCGAATTTTCGATGTGTTGCTTAAAGATAAACAATTAATTCTGCCTGAGGATAGAACTTTACTTTCTGTGAAATATTTGAAAGGAAAGCCCTGTTGTAAATTTCATCAAGCAACAAGTCATTTGACTAACAGTTGTGTCCATTTCAGGGACTTAATTCAGGAAGCAATAATAGAAGGACGGTTGAAATTTGATGATGGCAAGAAGGAAATGGAGGTTGATGTTGATCCCTTCAATGTTGATGCCAGTTATGTAAAGCCATGTTTTGGAGTTAATATGGTTGGCATGTCCTATGACTTCGATGTGACTCTAGACGATTTTGAGTCACAGGTGAGATCTGCATATCCCAGAGTAGGGGATGGTTTGTTGGGCTTTTTGGTTCAGCAAAAAATCAAAGACCGAAACGTATCTCTGTGTCCTCGGTACAATGCTTTTTTTTTATGCCGAAGCGGCAACAATCTTCGAAAAGAAAAGGATGAAGAAAGAATTGGCTCATAGAGAAGAGCAGGCATGACAGAGACAACCGATCCGGTGTATAGAGGGTTCTAGCTCAAAGACCCCTTCACAAAATATGGCTACACCTATAAGCCGATCCCAGGCAATAGGTGTTCAGTGGATTAGGAATTGTCAGGAAATCCAGAGACGTGATCATCTGTATCGACGAAATCCACAATGGGGACATCGAGCACCTTCTCGAAATCAATATCCCTACTATCGGGGTCGAGCCAGGGGTTACCCGAAAGGAAGGGGTGGAAGGAGAAATTTTAATCAGAGTAAGAAACCTCAGTCAGAGATAGGCAAGGAAGTAAGCAAGGGGGCAACGCCTTCTGTGCATTCTCGAATCGTCTTTTCCTCTGATGGAGAGACTTACCCAAGGAAATTCCATCACCTGCAAAGATGGAAAAAGGCAAGGCAATAGCCCAATCCTCAGGAGTCGATAAAAATAAAGATGTCGATGTTGATGAAGAGTATTTTGATGAAGGGGATGATGACATGATAGGGACGATTTCAATCATTCCAACTGAGTACCTTGGGGAATGTGAAAGTAATCCAGATGAAGATTATGATCTGGAAGATGAGGAGGCTTTCTCCTTTATTCGGATTGAAGATGAGCCAGGGTATTTCCCTCGGCCCACTAAAAAACAAATGTCCCATTTACGCCCACTTCATATTACTACCATTTTGAATGGGTTCAAGATAAACAAAGTCTTGATTGATGGTGGATTGGTGGGGCAGCAATCAGTCTTCTACCTGAGAGGATCTTAAGAAAGGTGGGAAAACATCCTGATGATTTGGTTCCCACAAATACTGCTGTAACAGATTTCAGTGGGACTTCTACACCAGCAAAAGGGCTGGTCACTTTGACTGCGAAGGTTGGGTCATCGAAAAGACATTTTGTGTTTGTGATAGTTCCATCAAAGGCCAGTTATAATGCTTTGTTAGGGTGAGATTGGATCCATGGTGTGGGGGCCGTATCTTCTACTGTGCATCAGAGCGTGCTTCTGTGGACTAAGGAGGGTAAACCTGAAATCGTCAAGGCAGATTCGAATTTATATATCGAACAACTGCATGTCAATTTCAGGATGTATAATCGTAAGTTAAAGCCCTTAAATGTTAATCGATCACTGAATCCTTATAATTGTGAAGGGTGCTACTTGTCTTCGAAAGGCCTCTCGGTGAAGCTACGCTATCTAGAGTTGGGTTTTGAACCAACTAGTTGGGACTGTCTTTCTTGAAGATCTTGGAGAAACTGCTCTATGGGTCAGGTTGAGGAAGTTTCCGACTACCTGGTAACTTTATGTAATTACTTAAGTAATTTTTATTCTGTAGAAAATAAAGATGATTCTTCTGATGAAGTTGGATCACATAATGTTAGTAGTCTTTCTAGTAATGATAATATCGATTCAATGTCTTCAGTCAAATTTTATTATAATTTCCCTTCTTCTTGTAATGAAAGTAATGATGCAAGCCAGACTGCCGATTTTATAACAGAGGCTGAAGGTTGTGGTAGGCTTAGAGAAGGGGGGTTGAATCTATGCCTTCCTTTGTGTAGCTGTTATAACCCTTTTAAACAAAACTTTCAATCTTGATTCTGTTTGTACTCAGCAGCGAAAATTTATGAGACAATTTATTTTTGTCTCATGAATATCAGAAAAATAGAACACAGTAGAGAAGAGAAAAGTTAACACCAGCATATATCCTGGTTCGGTTGCCTTGTGCTATGCAACCTACGTCCAGTCTCCTCCACAACAATGGAGGAATTTTCACTATAGTTAAAAGTATTACATACACCAATTTCACACTCAAGTTCTAACCTAACTTGACATTGGCTATGCTAACACCTAACTATTCACTCTTAGTGCTAACCCAACTAAGAAAGGGATACCAAACAGGTACAAGATACAAGACACTTAACCAACCTAAAGAAATTAGAAAATAACTCTAGACTTTTCTCTCAAGTGTATCACTCAGCCTTTTTCCACTCATGGCTTTTACTTGAGCTTTCTCACAATGCATTTTTTCACAAGAAATTATAGAAAGATAAACATAGAAAAGTACATTACAATCAGTAAAACATGAAGGAGATTGACTTCATCGACAGCCTCTTTGCTATGTGCGAAACCAGATTCTCAATCCTCAGATACAGTTCTTCAGTATAGGTCGAATGCTTCTTTGAAAGAAAACATTATCCTAGTAGAGGAACTTCTTTGCAGAACACCACTCTCACACTCTGGTTTTTTCTCCTTGGTTCTGAATGAGCAGGAAGTCTTCTTTTATTCTCCTTGCATGTTGCTGGGATCTTCTCCCAAGGTCAACACCTTGAGCCTTGAGCTTCACCAACCACAGATTCACTTTTTCTCAATAAAACTTAGAGTAGAAATTTTGCTTCTGACTTCTCCAACTTGACCGAAAGTCATAAATCAGTAACCATAGAAATCTTCCCATGGTCAACTTGATCTTAACCATTGAAAAACGACTTGGTCCCCAAGACATGTTTGAAACCGTGGATTCACAGCAGAGAAGAACAGAAACCATCTTTCCTCTGTATCCCATTTCGGATAGAGCAGATAGTTGGAAAGAAGAGAAGAAGATCTGATGCATGCAAGAGGAAATGGGTTACCTTTAACCTAAGCTTGATTTGGTTTGAACTGGTAATTTGATATCTGCCTTTCTAGCTTAATCTTTTTCTTTCTCTCTTCTTTGGTGAAAAGCTTATGGAAGAAGCTCTCTCTCTTTCTCTTTCTTACTTTTCTGAAGCTTGTGATTTGACATGGTCAGAGAGGAGAAGAACGTTTCTTGTGGTGTGAAATCAAGTTTGGAGGGAAATAAAATCAACTCGGGCTTGGATCAGTTTGTGATATGCTTGGCCCGCTATGATTTCTTTTGCTTCTTTCTTTACTTTTCCTTGGGCTCTCAATTTTGCTTTCATCCTACCACCTCTTGTTTTATTTTCCATTTCATTTGGGCTGCTCAAATTAATTAAGGCCTACAACATAATAATAAATGATTAGTAATATATACTCATTAATTAATTAATCAACACTAATTATTTATTTTGGCAAAAATAATGTTTGTCATCACTAATTAATTTAGTTAATTTTTTAACTCAACAGAGGCTCATTGTGTAGAAAATCAAAGTAATGTTAATGTATTGAATAATCAAGTTTCTTGTATTTCTGATGATATTATTGATTTTACTTTTGATTGCATATATGATCTAGAACCATTGGGTTTTGAGAATTATTCAGTAAAAGATGATGATCATTATAAAGGGTTTGAATCTCAAGATCCCTTGGAGGAAATTAACCTAGGGACTTCGGATGATGTTCGAATTACATATATATGTAAAGATCTTGTTGATCCGTTTCGAACTGAGGTCTTTAATCTTTTACACGAGTTTAAGGATTGTTTTGCTTGGGATTATCATGAGATGTCTGGTCTTGATCATTCACTTGTAAAACATCGATTAGCGCTAAAACCGAATGCTAGACCTATGAAGCAAACTCCTAGACGTTTTTCTCCTGAAATTAATGAGAAAATCAAAGAAGAAATAGAACACTTGATTAAGGCAAATTTTATTCGAACTGCACGCTATGTTGAGTGGGTTTCGAATATTGTCCCAATAATGAAGAAAAATGAGAAGTTAAGAGTATGTATCGATTTTCGAGACTTGAATAATGCTACTCCAAATGATGAATATTTCATGCCGATTGCAGATATGTTGATTGATTCTGTGGCAGGAAATGAAATTCTCTATTTTATGGACGGTTATTCGGGATATAACAAAATCTTTATTGCAGAGGATGACGTGTCCAAAACTGCTTTCCGTTGTCTTGGAGCGATTGGCACTTATGAGTGGGTAGTTATGCCTTTTGGTTTGAAAAATGCTGGTGCAACATATCAGCGCACAATGAATGCTATTTTCCATGAGTTTATTAAAAAATTTATGGAAGTCTATATTGATGACATCATGGTCAAGTCGATTTCGGTGAGTCAACATATCAACCACTTGAGGAAAGAATTTGTTACCATGAGGAGAAAATGGTTAAAAATGAATCATTTGAAATGTGCTTTTGGTGTATCGGACGAAAATTTTTTGGGTTTTGTTGTTCATAAAAAAGGAATTTCCATCGACAAAAATAAGACAAATACGATATTGGCGTTGTCTGCGCCCAAATCGAAGAAAGAAGTACAATCCTTTTTAGGCAAGGTGAATTATCTTCGAAAGTTTATTTTAAATCTGTCAGATCGAACTCGAGTGTTCGCATCTTTAGTGAAATTGAAAAATAATTTGCAATTCGAATGGACAACAGCGCATTAGTTGGTGTTTGATTCGATTAAAATTTATTTGTCTAAAGTCCCGATTATGGCGAATGTTCGTCTATTTGAACCCTTGAAATTATACATTGCAGCATCTGAGAGCACTATTGGGTGTATGTTGACCCAAGATGATGAAAACAGGCATGAGCGAGCGGTTTACTACCTTAGTCGAGTCTTAATTGATATCGAAACAAGGTATTCTCCAATCGAAAAATTATATTTGTCTCTATACCATGCTTGTATGAAATTAAAATGTTATATGGTGACAAAATCGGTAAAAGTTATTGCACAAACTAATCTAATTAAATATATGTTAAGTTTTCAAATGTTACGTGGACGAATAGAAAAATGGATGCTGGTATTAATGGAGTTTGATTTACAGTATGTACCAGCCAAGGCTGTAAAAGGACAGGTCATTGTAGATTTTCTTATAGATAATTCGAAAGATCTGAATGACCAGGGAGCAAATAGAATCGATATTGAGATCGATTATTGAAAATTATATTTTGATGGATCGAAACATAAAGATAGTGCAGGTGTTGGAATTTTAATTATCTCACCAGAAGGAATTTCGTCAGAATTCTTATTCGAATTAAAATATCCTTATTTGAATAATGTGGCAGAGTACGAAGCTTTGATTTTGGGTCTTGAAATATTATTTGGTAAAAGAACTTTGGAAGTTCAGATTTTAGGGGATTCTCAATTGGTATTAAAGCAGTTATCAAAGAAATTTAGGTGCAATAATGAGATGTTACAGAAGTACTTATTAATTGCTTGGGAGTTGTTAACTGCTTTTCGAAGAGTTTCTTTGGTTCACATTCCCAGAATCCATAATGAAATTACTAATGAATTAGCCCAGATCGCTTCGAGATATAGGATTAGTCCAGAAACTTTTAAGAAATTGGCTAGTGCCCATCAAATTTTAGTGCCAGCAAATGAAAGACAAGTTTTATGCATAGATGAAGTGGTAGAGAGAGAAAGCGCAAATTTCGAGAGACGTATCGAGTGAGTTAGTATTAATGGGGAGTTTAAATGATAATTATTAATGATTTACGAATTTGAGATTTAAATTTGGATTAAGTGTTTCATCTTCTGATAATGCTATCAAATGTAAACACGTTAATCCAAGAGAGAAATTTATTGATCGAAAAATATTTTTGATAAAGGTAAATCGATTCGAAGGAAGGCATAAATAGTTTCTCGAAAAGGTGTGTGCGTAAGCATGGGATTAGAAATGATCGACACGGATTAGACTTCGATTGACTTATTAATAGGATAAGTTTAAATGAACAAGACACTCGAATGAGTGATCGAACGATTATGATAGTGAGGAAGTTAAAGGCATTCATTACGTGAGGAATTTATGAGAAACGTGCGCAGCTAAGAGGCGGGAACGATTACCAAGGAGAAGGTAATCAAGGCCGTGATTTTTGTAATTAATTGTCAGTTACTTAATACAAATTATAAATATTAGGAAGTCTGAGGAAATAAGGATTAAAACTTTGTTTCAGAAAAATACTCAAGCACACTCACATCCCAGAGAATCTCTGAGTCTGCAATCGAGTTCATTTTCTGTAGGGTCCTTCCATGTTTTTATCTCTTTAATTTATCTTTTATGTAAATTTTATCTTCCAAGTAAATTTATCTTCCAAGTGTTCTTTATCTTCATTGTCTGATTTACATTTTCGCACTTAAGTTTTTCATGCCAAAGTCTTTTGACATGATCGAAGACATTTTACTGTTTTCTTTTAATTTTAACGCAAATTTTTTCATTTTCAATTCATTTCTTTTTCAAAAATTTTACTTTTTATTCCTTTCTTCAATTTACAAATTTTAGTTTATTTTTATTCTCAATTCCCATTTAATCGAAGATATTTTGATGCACTTTTAAAAAATTAATACTTACAAAAAAAAATAGATTTCACTCCTAAATTATTAGATATTAAATCACCATTAATTTGTTAAAAATCGACAAAACACTCCCGTTATAACATTATAATAGTTGTTGATCGATAAATAACATGAGGTAATAGAGTGACATGACTCTGTCGAATTGGATATGTGAATTTATTATGCTATCTTAAATGGCCAAATCTTTAATGAGTCCATAATATTAAATTATTTGGACTAATGTACAAACAATATACTTGAATTGTTTCGAAATTGACATAAATATCAATAGTTGAGAATTGAGATAGTGGTGAATATTGGTGATTATTTTTTTTCTTTGAAACAAAAAGTTGAAAATAATAAAGTGGAGCATCAATAAAAAAAATATTAAATAAATAAAATAAATTAATATTTTTAATCATTTTTGTAATGTCATCAACAATCTAAAAAATTAAATATCATTCTACTTTTTGTAATTTTTAATTGACTTGTTGACTATTTCTGCAATACTTATTTTTTATTTCTGAAGATTCTGTTATTTCTTTTTAACTAGGTGTTCCAAATGATAACAATAAAACCAAACTCACCAATATTCTATCAATTCGACTGTACGATTGACCTTTGAACCACGTAAACTTACGGTGATTCAGTTTTATAATCATCAGTTCCATATTCTATATCCATATTTTAAAGTCTTTCGCTATTGCTGTGTTAATACACTAGCGCCTTTCCTTTCTTTCAACAGCACGATCTTATTGAAGTCACCCATATAGTAAAGAGAAACTTGACATATTCCCAATAAAAAAAATTCAACTCTTCCCACACAGCAAATTTCTCCTCCCTTGTATGCACACCATACACCAAACAAATCGCACAATAAAAATTATTGTTTGTCAATTTTCCTTCTATACACAACCATTTCTCTTATTTGTAACAATTATTCAACCTAAATATCATAGCATCCCACATGATTAAGAAACTTCTGGAAGTACTTTCCGTTCCCACAAATTTCTGATCCATCGCATCATTACCCCAAAATTGCACTACATCAAATTTAGTAATCACCTCTTTCTTTGTCTCTATCAATCTTAACATATTCATATTATTGTTATGCTTAAATTTTTTATCATTCTTCATTTTCCAACATCCCCTAAATCCCTCACATTCTACGAACTAAAATCGTTTAAAAACTTTATTACACACCTTAGTCTGATTTTTGGTGCGGTTCAATTTTTATCTTTGGTCGGATAGCTAATTAATTTTGTTGTTTTTTCTTAATAATTATTCATATTCACAATTAGATATCATATAATTATTCATATTTTTTTATTTTATAATTTAAATTTTTAAGAAAAAAAAATTGATGAGAGGTGACATATACAGGAAAAAGAAAAAGAAGGGAGAGTTGATGGGAGATATAAAATTGCTCAACCACAATATAGAAATAGTTCAATATAACATATAAGTGATACTCAAAATCAAACAGAGCATTTGCCATTTGGTGACTTGTTGAAAGACAACCCTGACTTCTTAAAAACCATGATCAAGAGCACAAAGATATGGACTTATATTTATTCATTTGTGTGTGATATGCCATTTATTCTTGTTGTCTTTGCCTCTTTGCAGTAGTTTTAATAATATTAGGAAGGATCACTTGATATCTTTGCATGCTTCATCATCATTTTCTGGAGTTGCAAGTTTATTATTATTAGGAAGGAGGCCTTTTTCTCTGCATGTGTCAACTGCTCCAGTGTACATGTTCTCTAATGTGTATTTGAATTGGAAACCCAAATCTTTGATCTTGTTGGAAGAAAATCTGATAAGCTCCAATTCATCTGGAATATTCTTGAACCTATAATTCCATTGTGCTCAAATTATACCAACATTCACTATTTTTTCCCCCAATGCACGTTGTGATTAATATATATACATCAATTAAATTTAACACTTATTATTTGTATATCAAAAGTCAACCATAATCAACCACGATATATACAAATATGTATTTTACATCTCATAAAAGATTTTATCGTATTACTATAAATAAATTTGATTATCACAAAAAAACCTTTAATTATTTGTTTATTGCAATTCTGATAGGTTTGATAAATATTTTTGTGATATTTATTATGTAAAAATATTTTTAATTTATCTATTACGTTCAGTATAATTATATAAAAATAATTTTATTTATTTATTATATTAAAATATTTTTATAAGTAGTCTAGGAAGACGAGATTTAGTTTTTGGACACTTAATTAAGTGGATAAGTAAAATAATTACTCACGTGACAACCTGAACATTTTACCTCTTTATTAAACATCATCTAAAATTATTAATTGTCAATAAAAATAGTTATAAAGTTATTTCGTATAATTCTCATGATTAATTATTTAATTAAAAAATATGTAAAAATTGGTATGTATAAATATACACAATATATAGCGACTAATTTAATAATTAATTTTTTATATACACATAATATATTTATATACAAATTGAATATTAACTTATAATGTGAATATAGGTGAAAATTTATATGCAGTTGTTTTATACATGAAGTTGATATTTAAAAATTATTAAATAATTTAATTAAATTGTTATTTAATAATTTTTAACTATCAATTTTACATAAAAATAATTATATGTGAGTCTTTATTTTTTAAATAATATAAACTTCTTACTCAAGTTTGGCACATTTAATTTGTCATTACTTTAGTAATTCATTTTTCTTTTAGCTTTAACTGTGAAACTAAAGATACCCTTTGAGAAAAAAAAATCAGTAATTAAGTTAAACATTGCTTATTAGTTAGAAATCAGTTAAAGTATACAACTATACATACAATTAATTAATTAATCAACGTAACAAAGCATGATGTGATATTTCTTACGTTGTGGGAACATTGTACTCTGGATATTTTTTGTTAAGAAACTTTGCAATCTGATGAATGGTGGCATCACATGCAGAGCAAATGTACCTCCCTTCAACTTTTGGCTGCTCGAATAGAAAAATGTGAGCACGACAAAGATCATCTAAGTGCACAAATTGCCCTTGCTTTATGATTGAATAATGTGCCTCATTCCCTGACAATTTAATCATTAGTATCACTCCATCATATAATCAATTTTTTCTCTATTAAATTCTTTATACAATAATAAAATTAAACAGATCATCTTTAAATTTTTCTTTCCAAAGAAGGAGTGTTAAAATTTAAAATATAAGATTTAGAGTTTAGAGTATTTTATTTTTTGTTCTTTTTTTTTTCTACTTTTAATAATATATTAATTTTTATTACGATGTACCTGTGATGGGTGAAAGAGCAGTAATAAGGCTAGGTGGCATTGTTGGCATAATAAAAGGGCCAACTACAAGAGGTGGAATAATTGTGATGAAATCCATGTTGTGCTCCTTTGAAAATTTCCATGCTTCTTGCTCAGCAAGTGTCTTAGAAACAAAATACATCTAAAAAAAGAAGCAGAATATAAAGTTGAGACTCAAGGTGATTTGTTATAAATATAATTATGCTATTAGCAAGTAATTCCTAGATAAAATTGCAAATAATCCCCTTCTACATTTTAGGTTTGTGTAATTTTTTTAGGGTAAAGTATTAAACTGGTCCTCTACGTTTGGACGTAATTATGTTTTAGTCCTTAAGGTGTAAAGTATTCTATTTAAATTCAAAAAAATTTTATTTAGCATCAATTTAGTCCCACAATGAGATCAAAGTTAAATAATTAATGGAATGTCCTACATAACAACAGTACAAAAACAAAATCGATAATTTGGAGAACAAGTACAAGCTCCAAAGGCACAAAATCAACCGTGGATGCATCAATACGTTTATTTATTATTTTTCTTATAATATAAATAAAATATTTTCTATAGAACTAAAAAGAATGATAAATAAATGTATTGAGGCATCAACGATTTATTTTGTGTCTCTGAAACTTGTACTTGTTCTCCAAATTATCGATTTTGTTCTTATAGTGTTGTTATGCAAGACATTCCGTTAATTATTTAACTTTGACCATACTGTGGAACTAAATTGATGTTAAATAAAACTTTTTTGGATTCAAATAGAATATTTTAAATCTTAAGGACCAAAATAGAATTACATCCAAATATAGAGGACCAATTTATTATTTTACCCAATTTTTTTAATAT
>NC_029777.3:110963526-110995703 GCF_000817695.3 Arachis duranensis
GCTGAGGATGTGAATATCAACCTTCTCACTGTTTTGGCCTTCAAGCATGCTTTCATTATGTCTATTACTCCGTTTATTGTAGGCTTTATCACTTCGTTCTGCATTTCAAATATATAATTAAACTATGTTTCTCAATTTACATACAATCATCATATATGTGAAATTTTTACATACCAAGATAAAATTAAACGTATATGATGATAAATTAAATTCATAATCTATATTCCGTTACAAATTTAACATTTATACCCATGAATGATTTTAATCATTTAATCACGTGTTATATATTTATTTATGAGCATTTATCACATGATATTATAAAAGTAGCAATGAATAAACATCTTTTATTTTTATTTATTTATTACTTCTCAAAAAAAGTTGGAATCCATTTATCATGCTTTATTTTCAAATGTAGTTGCAGTTGCAGTTATTTTTAAAGTATAAAGAAATTTTAATCCAATTGTCAAAAAAAATTAAATACTTTTTATAATCAGTACATGAATAGTTATCTAAAAAATAAATAATATTAAATTATTGTGTAAAATAATTTATGCTGTCACTGTATCATAATTAAAGTACCTCAGGGTCCTTGGACTCGAAATCCATGGGGGTGGCGACATGGAAAACTCCGGTGCACCCATTAATGGCTTCATCAAAGCTTCCCTCTTCACCAAGTTCAGCTTTCCACAGAGACAACTTGGCTTTCGCCCCTGGTAATTCCAGCAAATGCTTCACCTTCTTCATATTTGCTGTATATAATTAATAATACCACTTATAATGTTAATAATTAATAGATATTCTATCATTAATTTACCACTAACAGAATAATATTAATAAAGCTGAAAAACCAAAAGAATTAATTAATAACATTGAAAAAATCAGAGTGTATATATGTATGCTTGTTAATTTTGGTTTGAACACTAATCCATATGGTAAAATTTAAGTGAAAATTAAGGGGGACAAAATTAGTAAAATCATATTCTAGATAACTCTAAAGTCTAAACACAAAACTAAAACATATTTTGTTATTAGATAAAAAAATATATATTTATTCTTTCAAATATTATATTATTAAGAGAAAAAATAGTGCCAACGAGATGAAATTCAAATCACATCCTCTTTTTATCTTCAGTTAAAAATTTTAGATTCGAGTTTCATTTCTAACTTTAAAAAAATAGTGTTTCAAAAAATGTTACAAATATCGATATAAAGACTTGACCTGGGTCGCGCACGGTGGCTCGAACGGTGTAGCCATGCTCCAAGAGTCTCATGACAAGCCATGAACCGATGAAACCAGAAGCTCCGGTAACACAAACGGTTTCAGACACTGAACCCATGATCTTTCTCTGTTCTCTCTGTTTCTTTTATTTTCTCTTCTTGCTCTTCTATTTTTTTTTTTGTCTGTTTTTATCTTTTTAGGTTTATAAATGCAATTGAGAACATTGCATGGATAAGGTACATTTTATAGATTCCTTGGTGGTGAAAGAGGAGTTATGAGAAGAATTCTAATGGAATGTTGTGAACTTTACCTACCCATCAAGTGATGAAATTTTGTTTGGCACGCACATGGGTCAACAAGAACATTGTGTGTGAATAATATTAACAATTAATTTGTGTTGTGTGGGCTTAGGCCTTGTCAAATTTTCTTTATGCTAAAACGTATTTAGACAAAAAAAAAACATTTATAAATATGAGTATAATTTTATTATACTATTTATAGAGTTTAGTTACTATAAAATTGAATCAAATTTGATTATAAATATAAATATAAAAACTATTAAGCGTTTCTATATACAAGTTATTGTGTGATCTTCTAATAAAAAAAAGCAAAAAATTGTATGTAATTCCAAATTTAGAACAAAAAAAATGTATTATATTTGTTTTATAATGATATGAGATATTTTTTATTATATGTAAATTCTATATCAAGAACAATTGGTTTTATAGAAACATGTTTTATCTTAATTATATTCCCATGACAATATATTACTGTTTTATTGGATATTCTGTATTATATTTATCAAGCGGCATTGTTGGATATAGATATATATAATTCTATATGATGTAAAATACAGAATCAATTATAATGTAAAAGCAAAGGATTGTGTATAAATAATATGTGTGTGTATAATATTTTAAAAATAATATTTATAACTTAAAAAGTATCAAAATAAATTTATCATTATAGCTACTTTATGATTATTTTGATATTGTAATAAGAAAGGAAAAAAAAAGGAAGTTGTTATCATGTTATGTCATTTAATGATATGACATTCATGATTCATGGGCTTAGGTAACCACGTGATCACCAGACAGTACCGAAATTCCAAAGAAGTTAGCTCAGATCTTAGATCTTACTTGATATAAGTAGCCCTTTTATTTGGTGGGTTGACTAGTTGCTCTATTATTATATTTCCTATTTCCTATCAACATAGCCATTTGTTAGTTTTGATATTTCTAGTCAAGTAATTTGCACCTTTGGGGCCATCACAATCATTTAGACGATTTGACACTTGTGTAATTGATTAAACTAATATTTTTAACACAAAAGATTTTTAAATCCAATAAATAATTATTTTTAATAATAAAAAATTTAGATATTGATAAAATTAATTATAAAAAATTTAAATAAATTTAATAATTATAAAAGTTTATTATTATCAGATAAAACTAACAACGTCTTAATTCTATTAAGATAATTCTATAAATATTCTCCTTCTTTTTTTCTTTTTGGTCAGATTACACTTTAATACAAATATTTTTTCTCTTTCTCAGATTTTATAAGATTTGAATCCTGTTGCACTCTAAAACAAAGCATATATATAATAGACCAAGCATTGCAGTGCGAATTAAAGTTGACCAGTTTAGTGCTTAATTTCAAAAAATTTGGCAATAACTTGTACATAATCTCCATCCAAAAAAAAAAAACAGCATACACACAAAAATGACATTTTGAATAGAAATATTAAGTTAAAAGTCCATATATTATTGTCCAAAACGAGACGGTGAAAACACCCCCAAACTCAAAAAGAAAAAAAATGAAAAAGCAGGTGAATGATTCAAAGGTTCCTGTATCTGGCTTGCGACATGGAGGAACCGCCTGATCTAGTCCCGCCAGACTTTGGAGCCAGAAATTCAGAAGATCTAGTAGAAGCCATGAAAATTTTTGAAAGGGAACAAGCCCAAGGAGAAGCACAGGAAGAAGTACCTCATTCATTAACGAGGGAGGATATGCATGATGATTAAGAGGCCTTGAGCCTCTTTGCTTTTCCAACCTTTGGAGTTAGAATGTCTTTGTTTTGGTTTAGAGTTTTGGATCTGACTTTTACGTCATATAATGAAGATCATGATATAGAATATTAGAGGGGCAGCGAGCAAAAGTACCATTCGCACTCTCAAGGAGTTGCAAAACCAAAAGAAACCTGGCTTCACTATTCTGGTAGAAACCAAATGTACTAGAAATAAAGCAAGAGAGGTGATTAAGACAATGGGATTCAATCATGCCATAGTCGAAGAAGCTGTCAGTTTCGTTGGAGAGATCTGGATCCTCTAGAAGAATGATGATTTCAAAATCAAAGTTATGTCAACCCACAAGCAATTTGTGCATATGGAAATTGAAAACAATCAGCGGAGGAGATCGAGCCTTACGGATGTGTATGCAAGTCCACAGGAAGCACAAAGAAAAGAAATGTGGGAGCTTTTGCACAACATCTCAAGAAACATGAATTTACCATGGTTGATGATAGGTGATTTCAACGACATTGCAGAGCAAAGTAAGAAGAAAAGAAAATGGAGAAATGATGCCCATGCGTGTAGAAGTTTCAGAGGCTGGATTGACAAATGCAACCTCATAGACGTAGGCTATTCAGGATCAAGATTCACATGGAAGGGGGAATAAGAGAAGGCCAAGAAAGAGTTTATAAAAGGCTGGATCGAGTTTTATGTAACTCAGAGTGGTGTACAAATTTTTCAAATGCATTTGTGGAGGTGCTGCCAATAATACAATCAGACCATCACCTTCTGCTGCTACACACAAGACCTGAGACTAGTACCCAAGGAGAGAGACCTTTCAGGTATGAATCCATGTGGAATAAACATGAGGACCTCTCAAATGTTATTAGAAGTGCTTGGAATAACGAGTATGACTTTCCAGTAGCCTTAAACAATTTAACTGAAAGTCTGAAAAAATGGAATAATAAAACTTTTGGTAACATATTTCGAAAGAAGAGGAGGATTTTGAATAGAATTCAATAGACACAAAAATATAGGCTTTATGGTAGGAATAAATTTTTTGATGGGCTGGAAAAAGACCTTTCGGAGGAGTTGGAAAAAATCCTTGATCAAAAGGAGATCTTCTGGCTGCAAAAATCCAGACAAAAGTGGTTAGTAAAAGGAGATAGAAACACTAAATATTTTCACATAAAAACTTCCGTGCGCAAAAGAAAGAACAAGATAGTGAATCTGAGGAACAATAATGGTATCTGGTGTGAAGAGGTAGAAGTTGTAAAATTGATAGTCTCAAATTTTTTCACTGACTTATGCCGGGATGAAAGACCAGAGCACCCCACTATTCGATGCAGCTGGCAATATAAAAGATTGGAAGAAGAACAGAGACAGATGTTAGAAAGAATGCCCATTCCAAGTGAGATTGAAGAAGCTATCCACAGCATAGGTTCCCTAAAGACGCCTGGAGAAGACGGATACCCTGCGTTGTTCTTTAAAGAAAATTGGAAGGTCTTCCAATGCTCCATCTGCGCTTTCATTCATAAACTATGGCAAGACCCCCTCAATACAACAGGTAAACCAAATTCTTCTAACACTTATACCTAAGATCAACCAGCCTGAATTTGTCTCTCAATTTTGACCCATAGCCCTATGCGATGTGATATATAAGTGTTTGAGCGAAATTCTGGTCAAAAGGATAAAGCCCACTTTGAATGAAAGAATTGCTCCGAATTAGTCAAGTTTCATTCCAAGTCGGCTAATCCATGACAACATCATAATTGCAAAATAAATGGTTCATACCATGAAAAAATGAAGGGGAAAAGTCATTTATGGCTATTAAAATTGATTTTGAAAAAGCTTATGATCGTTTAAACTGGCATTTCTTGGAAAAATGCTGCTTGGAGTATGGAATGTCGGAAAAAACTATTTCCATCATCATGCAGTGTGTGTCATCAGTTTCCTTCAAGATCTTATGGAACAACGAAAAACTTGATATGTTCAAGCCAAATAGAGGACTAAGGCAAGGGGATCCTCTGTCCCCTTACCTTTTCGTCATCACTATGGACAAGCTCTCGCAACTCATAGAAAAGACCGTTATAAAGGAAAAGTGGATACCAATGGAAGCGGGACAAAGAGGACCTCAAATATCACATCTTCTCTTTGTTGATGATCTCTTGCTATTTGCGGAAGCAACGAAAAATCAAATGAAAGTTGCGCTTGAAACTCTAGACAAATTTGGAGCTGCATCGGGGTTCAAAATCAATGCAGAAAAAGACATCCATTCTATTATCTAAAAACGTCCCCAACTGCAAAAGAGTAGGCATAAAGGAGATATGCGGCTTCCATGAAGTGCCATACCTAAGAAGATACTTAGGTACTTACTTGACAAACAACCGAAAGAAGAAGGAAGACTTTAAAAGCATTATTGAAAGAACAAAGAGCAAATTAAAAGGATGAAAGGCCAATTGCCTATCCTTAACAGGGTGCATCACTCTTGCAAAAACTGTAATCAGTCCAATGCTCAATTTTGATATGTTACATACAAAAATTTCTATTGGAATTTGCAATGAAGTAGAAAAATGCCAGAGAAAATTTATTTGGGGAGAAAATTCAAACACACAAAAATTGCATATTGTGAAATGGGACACTCTCTGTAAAACAAAAACAAATGGGGGCCTATGCATGAGAAATCTTCATATCATGAATGATGCCTTTTTTATGAAACAAGTATGGAGGTTAATGCACGAAAGAGAGACACTGTAGGCAAAAGTCCTTTTCAATAAATATGGAAGGGGAAAATATTCAATCCTGAACATGAAAAATAGGACATCAGATTCAAAGTTTTGGAGAGATTTGATAAAAATCAAAGAAGACATGAAAGAGAACCTGAGTTTTTCTATTGGAAATGGTAAGTCAACTTCTCTATGGAGAGATAAGTTGTTGTATCATGAATGTGCTTTTATTGAGGATGTACAGGAAATAAACGCTTCCCTTCTCAATATGAAAGTGGCTGATGTAGTGTTAGAAAATGGAGAATGGAATTTGAAATTCCTAAGGGAGCTCATTCCAGAAGATAAAATATTAAAGATTACTGCATGCCATCCTCCAAAAGAGAGCCTAGGTGAGGACAAGATCATGTGGAGTCCCTCCCAAGATAGAAACTTCACAGCAGCCAGTGCTTATAAAACACTCTCTCAAGCAAATGAAAATCAAGACCAAATCTAGAATCTTATATGAAAATGGAAGGACCCCAGTGTATAAAATATTTTATGTGGTTAGCAAATCAAAACAAATTGATGACCTCAGAAAGGAGACAAATGATCTTTGGTGCAAATCCAAACTGCCACCGATGCCCCAATAATCTAGAAACACTACTCCACACATTAAGAGACTGCACAGAAGCCTCAAGAATTTGACGGTAGTTAGTGAAACCCTCTTACATAACTACTTTCTATAGAGCTCTCTTCGAGACATGGATCCGCTGGAATCTCACAGTGAAAATCGGTGCTAATGCACAACCATGGCTGTCCCAATTTGTTGTGTCTTGCTGGTGGCTATGGAAATGGAGGAATAAGGAGATCTTTAATTCCCTTTTAGAAGACCAAGTAATGCACATTTATGGATTAAAGAATATTTGCAGAGGATCAATAATGCTTTTGAAAAAGTCAATATCTTTAAAGGAGCAAGGAAGAAAAAGAAAATACATATTGCGTGGCAACCTCCGGAGGATGGATGGCTAAAAATCGATAGTGATGGAGCAGTCTCACAGGAGCACCGTATAGTAGGGTGTGGAGGCTTGATTCGGGACAGCCGTGGAAGATGGGTAGCGGGGTTCTTGACGAATATTGGCAAAGGAACAACATTCACGGCAGAAGCTTGAAAAATTCTCCATGGATTGAAACTAGCTTGGGATTTGGGAATCAAAAAATATTCTAGAAACTGATTCAAAAATTGCATTCCAAATTCTTAGCAAAAGAGAAGAAAGGGACAATCATCCAGAAACAATCATAAGAAGCATCAGCCAGTTAAATGTAAAACTTTGTCATACACATAGAGAAGAAAACCAAAGCGCTGACTGGCTTGCGAAGAAAAGTTTACAAGCATGCCTTAGATTTTATTTCATAGACACTATGCCAACAGGGCTAAGGAACATTATAGATGATGATGCTAAAAGGATATTATTGCCCTATTTTATCCTTGGTTTTTAATTTTCTTAGGCTCAAAATACCAAAAAAAAAAAGTTTTTGTATCTTTTTTTCACTATTTGGTGAAATATAAAGATTTGGAATAGTGTTTTTAATTTCTTTGCTTGGCATGGCATAAATTTTTTTAAAAAATATTTTATACTTATCCTAATTTTGCATTGACCCCAACTGAAATTAAAAATTTCAATAATTTCTTATACTAAATTAAAAACTAATTTAGATTAGTTTAATAGTTAATTCACTCATTCATTTAAGTAAGTATTAAAAGTTCAAAACTTATCTTATATAACTAAAAAATACCATAAAAAAATATTAATTGTTGAATTAAAGTTTCAACTACTTAAATTAGTAATAGTAAATTCAATTAGCTTTACTTATCATTAACAAGTCAAACTTACAAAAATTATTATTATTGCTAGTCTCACCTTATTCTCTTTCCCATCACCATAGATTCCCCATAAATAATTAAAGACAATAACTATTTGAATTTTTCATTTTTAAGTAGGTGGCGTCTCTGGTGGCTATGGTTTTGGTGGCTATTGGTGGTTAAAGGTTGACCAACGAATGAGGAATTGACAGCTAAAATGTGATATATTGTCCTTAAGCCTTGTATTATTTTGCTAAGGGTTAAGTACTGAAATCGTCCCTAAAGTCTGGGGTAAAAATTAAAATCGTTCCCGACCTTTTTTTGTTATTAAAATCATCCTCAACATTACATAACGTTATAAAATCATCCTTTCTAAATGCTCCACCTTACTGTGTTGAGCTTCTTATTTCAAAAAAAATCATCCTTTTCCACTTCAATTTTATTCTTTTTACCATATTATCCTTCATTATTAATAAAAATAATTAAAAATAATATTAAAAAATTAAAACAAACCCCTCCCCCCACCACCCATGGACAGAGAATCACCATCCTCGAGTGGCAGCACTGCCGTCGCTGGAACCACTGCTCGAACAGAATCATCATCAGTGCCGCCACAAGATGCTTGGATTCACACATACAATTTCTTTCTCTCTCTCTGGCCCTCTCTCTCCCACTATCCTCAGGTTAGCTCTCAGCTCCCTTTCAATTCGTTAGGGTTTACTTTCGCCCTTAACAATCTCAACTTTTCTTCTTCAATTCGTAATCGCGCTGATTTTTGCTGCAGTCTACGATTCCGATTACGATATCGATAGTTAACTAGGTTGATGCTGCAAGATTGGATGTGAAAATGCTCTCGTAACCCCCCATCCCTTTCCTGATGCTCCTCTCTTCAAAACTGAAAATTAAAATTGTAATTGATGATTATTAAAATTATTGTTTATTGCAATTGCTGTGATTATTGAAATTGTTATGCTTCTTCTGCCTCTGATTTTTTTTGTTGATTTATTTTGTTTTGTGAATGTTGCTGTTAATTTGTTTTGTTATGAGTAATGAATAGCTATGGTGGCAGTGGTGATGGTGGAGAGAAAAAGGAGAGGGAGGAGGTGAAAGGAGATTGGGGAAGAGTGATAAGAGGAAGGAGATTGGAGAAGAGTGAGAAAAAAGTGTAAAAGAACGATTTTATAATGTATTGTAATATTGAGGATGATTTTAATAACAAAAAAAAGGTCGGAGACGATTTTGATTTTCAGCCCAGACCTTAGGGACGATTTAAATACTTAACCCTTTTGCTAACTACAGTAAATCTTAGTTTGTTACCACAAGGGATATAGAAGTCATTTAGTGGAATGGTCTGTTGGCGATTGAGGGCATGGCCAGCAATCACCGGAAATGGGCGAGATGTGCAGTGGACATTGTTAGAGAAAATTAGCGCACGGTGAAGGAAGGACACGTGATTTCAGTGTCGAATCTTGTGGGTTTAATCACTCTAACAGCAGCATATCTGTTCTTCAAAGACATCAAACACCTGAAGCATATGAATGATGGAGATAGCGAAGCTTTTCATTTGAAGAGAATACCATACAAGCGTTGCAAATAAAGCTCAAGGGTGGCAGCGAGGAATCTTAAGCATCTCGTCAGCGCAGCGGCAGTTGAAAATACCAACAGAATCAGAAAACTCGAGTGCACACCAAGAATCAAGCGGCGGCGACGACAAGCAGCATAGATACGTGTAGCAACACCTTCTGCTGAGGCGGACTAGTTAGATTGGATATAGGTGCATCAGCAGTGGTGGGATGAAATGGTAAGATATCTTCTTGTAACAAGTGTAGAGAAAAATCTGACAAAAAAAGTGGAGGAAATCCATAGTGGTTCAATAAAAAAATAGTTGAGATTAGATTTTCAGTCAAGACCAATTTGTTAGCCCAAAACTAAAGACCAAAAAAAAAAAAGCTTATTACTCACATCTAACAATTACGATCAGTTTTTTCATGAGTCAAACTGCCACGTGTCATGTTATTACAGATTCATCACTCTTAGCCACTATAACTATGACTTTTCCCAAGCCATAACAGACGACACCTTTTAAGTAACTGTTCGCCTTTAGATACAAATATAATAATTTCAATTCGGCATAAATTTTATATTATTAGATAACATTGTTGCATTTGGTAGTACATAAATATAAAAAATGTATTTGGGGTTTAAATGTCTTAAAATATTTCACCAATGTTAACCATTAAATTCTTATGTTATTTTTATTTGTTATGTTATTTTTAAAAAAAAAGATTTGTTATATTTATCTTTTTTTAAGTTAATTATACTTATTTTTTTAATAGAATTATCTAGAAATTTTGATTGATTTAACTTATTTTAAAATTTAAAATTAGTTTAGTGATTAATATAAATAGATAGTATTATTCTCTCATAAAATACAACAATAATCTTTTTCAAACACACAATAATAAAAATTCTTTATTTTTTTGTTTTTCATTCTTTCGCAATTTTATTCTTTAACAAATTAAAACAAAGATGTAATGACGAAAGAAGCACTCATCGAAGAACCAATGATCCATATTGTTAATTTTTCTTTTGAAAAAAAAAAATGATGAAGAAGAATCATAATGAAGGCTCCCATTGCTTTTCTCAACTGAAAGTATATGTCAACTTGAACTTGTTACACGAGAGTCATGTAAAACCTTGTTGGCATGCGTGTGTTAAAGAAAAGCCCTATTATCATTTCTTTCTTACCACGTTATTTGGCGTGCAAATATCTTTAAGTGTTTTCTTTCTTTTTTTTTTCAATATAATAAATACAACAGAAAAAACTGAAACAAAAAATTAAGCTAATTGGTTATAATAAATACTTCCTCAGAGGCATTATTGATCACTGAAAAATAAAAAATATTATTTGTATACAAAAAATTATTTATTAATGTATTTGTGTATAAATATATGTGTGATTTAATTTATTTTTAATATGTATTTGTATTCTAACATATATTTTATACTAATAATATAAGTGACTTTAATAACTAATTTTAATATACACGTAGCATCAAGATAAAGGACTTTTGCTTTTGTTTGCAATCGTATTTGTTTGTGGAGACAATTGCTGATAGAGAAAAAAGAATGAGATAAAATCAAAATTTCATAGATAATTTTATTGGAAGCTATTCAAATAAAAATGTTTAAAATATTTTTTTAAAGATATTTTTTACAATTAAAATTTTATATATGTAATCGATTAAACCGTATTATTTCTATCATAATTAGATTGGACGAACCGATTTAGCCAAAAAATCAATGAATCAAATTTTAAATCGGTCTAAATTAATATTTTCTTTATAAAAAATAATTACAATACTTTATTATAGAAAATGACTAAAATACTTATATATATTTAAAAATCCTAAATCTTAACCCCACGACGGTATTAAGAGAAGAGAAGAGAAGAGAAGAGAAGAGAAGAGAAGAGAAGAGTTAGGATTTAGAGTTTTTAAAACTAATATATATAATAAGAGTATTTTGTCATTTTCTATAATAAGGGTAGTGTAAAATATTAATTTAGATCGGTTCAAGATTTAGTTCATCAATTTTTTAGTCAAATCAATTTGTTTAATCTAATTTTAACAAAAATAATACAATTTAATCAATTATATATGTTAAATTTTAATTATTAAAAAATATTAAAAAAACGTTTTAAATTTCTTTATATAAATGACTCCGAATTTTATTTAGCTCTTTATTTAAGAAAAAGTTGCCACCAACGAATTAAAAATTAAAGTTTGAATTGAGTTAGTTTCAACAACAATAAATTCAAATATTTTTTCCTGCATAATCGCAATCTTCTACATCTAGATAGCTCTAATTTTAGCACATCTAAATTTTACAATGCTAGAAAATTGAAACATTTAACTAGAAAAAAAAAAAAAACTCGGCCAAGTAATAAGTATCATTTATGTTAGGCCTTTTGGTTAAGTCATTAGGTGATTTATTTATTTGCTTTTAATTTTTTAATAGCACTATTAGAAATATAAACACTTGTGTTACTTTAATCAGCTTAATTTTTTAGGAAAAATAATATTATAATATGATATTAGAGTATTATATCTAAAATATTTAGAATTCAATCTTTGATAAATCTAAAAAAAATAACATAAAAAAATAAAAAATAAAAATGTCTATGTAAAAAATAAATAAACTCAAAATAGACTCTTATTCTATAGATATAAATAGTTATGTTGTTTCTTTTTATTAACTTAAATTTTTAAAAATAGTAACATTATAATATAATATCAGAATTTTATATTTAAAAAGTTTTATTNTATTTTTTATTTTTCTAGTACTTTTATTATTATTATTAAAAATTTTTCAAACACACTAAATTTTTTTTTATGAAAAAAATATATTTTTTATTAATTTAATAGCCCAAATAAATACATAATCTTCTCACCTATGCTTTAATTTATATAAACTACGGACATATATAAAATATATGCAATTTATTCATTATTATTCATTGATTCATTGGCGAAAGTAAAAGACTTAACTAATCTTATATCATTATCGTTTGCTTTGAAAATTTAATTTTAACATACTGTCATATTATTGTAAAACAATTATATATATATATATATATATATAATTACATAACAATATATTAATAAAAATAATTGTTTTTTATATAGATTATATAAATTATTATTCAAAAAAATATATAATTAAACGACTGTAAAAAATATTGTACATTTTTAATGTTTTAAAATTAAACTCTAATAATATCGAGTTGTTTTAATTACATCTGTTAAAGTAAGGTTTCGTGTGCATTTCAATCGTTTTCTTCTTTTTGGTTATTGGTGATGATGGAACATTATGGTAAGAATATGTTGAATTCATCAAACAAGAGGAGTAATGTATACAAATGCTATGCATGTAATTGTTATGAGTTATGACCTGATCTTAATTGTGCAAAAGCACTAGTAATCAAATTCTTATACAATAAGCAGCATCGGAAATGAACTAAATCGTAAGGTAGGTGAAGATACATATTAATGTCGTGTGGTTTACATCATTGATTTAATGTTGACCATTAGCATTATTTTGCTTGCTTGTTCTTTGATTGCTTTTTTATTTTGATTTTACTTGTTGTGTCTGCATTTGGTCTCATCAGTGAGGAAAATTTTCAATAAGGGAGATAAACCGAGTTGAATTTAATTAATTATTTAATACATTTAAATTATAATAAAATTCTATTCTCTATATTAAAATTTGCACCGTTGAATTATCTTAATATATGTTTCATCAAGTTCAAGGGTTCAACCCTTTATAAAGGACACATAATTTTTTAAAATATAATTCATTTTTAAAGTTTTTTATTAAACAAAAAAGTATTATTGTATTTTCTATTTTTCTATTCGCTCCAAAATACATAGTATCTAGTAAAAAATCTAATATTTAGGTTAAATTAAAAACATTTCTATCATTATTTTTCTGTCCAAATTATTTCTGATTATTTTAACCATAACTTTTTCCTTGGTTCTGGTTATTCATCACACCTAAAAAGGTGATAGATTTTGGCCCCTAATGAAATACTGTGTGACCGTGACTCGTGAGTTTCTGATTCTTCTATACAAATCAATTTCCATCCATTAACCCCATGGCCCCACCCTATTTCAGAGTTGGACATCTTTCTACCCTTTTGAACCAACTCCAATTGCATTACCAATACCACTTCTAGCTTATTTTGGCATTTTGAAAAAGAGAAAAGAAAAGAAAAAGTATTATTATGTTAATATGTAAAGATAATATCTCAATTAATTTATATGCAATATTAATATAATAAACTTTGTACAAACATCTAATTATAATTACTAAATACATTTGGCTTATGCCATGGAATTAATTTAGTGGTAAAAGATTTATGTTAATTTATTAGTTCATATATAACTTTTTTTTTGTTTTTCGCAATATTTTTTAATCCGACAAGTCAAAGATTTATTCTTTGCGGATCGGAATTTCATTTAAAAATTTGTTATTTTGACCAAAAGATTATTGCATACATAAGACAGAATTTAAATTTATGACATTTGCTTTAGTAAATAAGCTAATGAATTGAAAATCCGAATTATTATATAATTAATTAACCTATGGTATAACTCTATATTTAGCTTTTGGCTTTTTTTTTCCTTCATACATTTTTTCCCTTCAAATCAACACAAATACACGTACTATACATATAAAGTACTTAGAGATTGCATATTTTGAAGTTAACAATTTTACATTGCAGAAAAGAGAGAGAAATCAAAGATCATAAGGAGAAACATTTGAAAGCAAAATAATGAAGCACAGGTTGTTCTTTATGCCATTTTCAATTATTGTGTGCATCATGATGATACTCATAGTAGAAGCAGATAACAATAATGATGGTTTTGTGAAAGCAAGAGGGATTCAGCTTGTGTTGAATGGAAACCCTTATTATGCAAATGGTTTCAATGCATATTGGCTAATGTTTGAAGCATCTGAACCTTCTCAAAGAAACAAAGTGTCTTCAGCATTTCAAGATGCTTCAAGCCTTGGACTTAACATTGCAAGAACTTGGGCTTTCAGTGATGGTGGCTATAAACCTCTTCAATACTCTCCTGGATCCTACAATGAAGAAATGTTCCAAGTTAGTCCTCAATATCTTGATACTCCCTTTTTTGTTTTCTTTTTCTTTAGTAACGGTTTCAAAAACCGCCGCTAACTCGTTTAGCAGCACTTCTTATGACCTCGTCAGCTGCGGAACTATTTAGCAGCCGTTGCAACTGCCACTAATAAATCCAATAAAAACTGCTATTATCTAATTTGAATATCAAAGTTTACTTATTTTTGCAGACTGAGCATATAAAAGTAGTTTTCTTAAATTATTATTATTTTTAAGATTTCACCTAAGATGATTGTTATGGTATCTAAAAGTGTTTGCCTAACTTACTAAAAATAGTTAAAAATCAATATCTAATTTTAAAAGTATAAAAGTAAATAATTATTAAATATTCCAAAATTGTCATAAAAAGTAAGTTAGGCAAAAGTTAGACACCAAATTATAAATATCATAGAATTCACCATCACCTAATCTGATTGATCATTAAATTGATATGAAGTATTCTTTATGGTCTTTTTTTTTGTGCATTCATTTATTAGAGTTTGATATGGGAAATGATGTGTGTGGTTTAATTTTTGTTTTGGATGGAAAGGGGTTGGATTTTGTAATATCAGAAGCGAAAAAATATGGGATGAAGCTTGTGTTGAGTTTGGTAAATAATTATGAGGACATGGGAGGGAAGAAACAATATGTTGAATGGGGAAGGAGTCAGGGCCAATCCATAAATTCTGAAGATGATTTCTACACAAACCCTGTTGTCAAGGGATACTATAAAAACCACATTAAGGTAATAAAGCTTTGCTTTTTCAACTTTTTTGTGTATACTTTTTTTTTTCTTTATCCAAACATGTCATTAACAAATTTTTTTTTTTAAGATACATTAGTTTAACAAAAGAAATTAATAAATTGGTTCTTATTTTTTAGAATACTAGTTTCTGACATTTTTAAAAAAGTGGCAAAGTGATCTTTAATTTTATTTTCTAAAGAATAGCATAGTTAAAGAATTAAATTATCTTAAAATTTTAAAAGATAAACAATTAATTTGTTTATTTATTTTATTATAGACTAATTTGTCTTTGTAAGCTCTTCTCCATTTAAAGGACATTTTGCTATCCCAAAGATCCTGCTTTCAAAATTTGCTCTAGCTGGCCAAAAGGTAGAAGAAATTTTATTTTTTTCTTAAAAAAATATTATTTTGGTTGAAGTTGCTCTAACCTTAAATGTTTATTTGATTAATGTTTCATAACTTGTAAAAAATAATTGGTAACATTTTTTAATGGTGGTAGGTACTGTGATATAAATCCTCATATAATTGGCATACTATTTTGAATTTTATTTTTTACAGAGTGTACTTACTAGAGGTAATAGCATCACTGGAATTGCTTACAAAGATGATCCAACTATAATGGCTTGGGAGCTTATGAATGAAATTAGATGCAATTCAGATCAATCTGGAAAGACAGTTCAGGTAATAATTAACCATTTTCATTTTTGTTTGTGAAAATTTTGTAATTCCATTTTCCTGGCCCAAAATGTTGAGAATGTTTTATTCGGAGTTTGTGTAGGTTTTGGACATGTATATCTAAATTACATTTTTCATTTCCGCTGGCCTTTTTATTTTAAAAAAAAAATCCCATTCTTGCTCTTTAAAAACTACTTCTTTATTATATATATTCTCTATAATAAGCTGTCCTTGTTACGCGTGATTATATAAACAATTAAATATCTTTGTAGACTTTTAGCCAAGTTAGGTTTGCAGTTAATATATATAATGCAAAACAGAGTCAAAATAGCAGCTCTATGTCCCACGGCTATTATTATTTGGGTCAGCTCTTTAACCTCAATTTTCACAAAAGCATATAGTTAGTTGGTGTTGTTTTAAATGATGGTCTTTAGACCACATACTAACTTAGGTTGATGGAGTGGTTAGTTCAATGAATATTTTTTATAAACATAAAACACAATTGAAAATTTTTTTTGGTAATTGTAGTTCGATTTAATCTTGACGCCTTTCAATATCAAAACTTCACCTAATTATGTAATAATATTAAACCTAAGTTTAGACTAGCTATGTATCCAAAACTCTGATTTATTAGATACAAATAATTTTGACTTTAGAGATTAATAAGGGTAAAATAATTGAGGTTGTATACCTTTTGACAGGGTTGGATTGAAGAGATGGCATCTTATGTGAAATCCATAGATGGAAATCACTTGCTTGAAGCTGGTCTTGAAGGTTTTTATGGGCAATCAAAGCAAGAGACTAACCCAAGCTTCCAAGCAGGAACAGATTTCATAGCAAATAATCAAATCCCTGAAATTGATTTTGCAACGGTTCACTCTTACCCTGACCAATGGTATTTTATTTTCTATTTTCATCTTCTATTTTTTTTGCCGCAAAATCTTTAAAACAGAAAAAATTAGAAAAAAATAAAAATATTTGATAACAAAAAAAGTCAAAACTTGTTGTTTAATATTCATTAATTGTTGCAATAACACAAGTTCTAGCTTTTTTTTGTCTCACTAACATTTTTTTTTGTCTTATTTTGATTTGGTTTAATTATTCATGAGCAGGCTATCAGGTTCAAGTTATGAAGATCAAATCTCATTCCTAAGTCATTGGCTTAATGAACATATACAAGATGCACAGAACACTCTTCACAAGCCAGTTCTCTTTGCTGAGTTTGGTATTTCAACAAAAACTTTTGGTTCTAACACAAAACCAAGGGACCAATTTTACAACACGGTATACTCCAAGATCTATTCGTCGGCAAGTGGTGGCGGCGCAGCTGTTGGTTGCTTGTTCTGGCAACTCCTTGACCAAGGAATGGATACTTTTCGCGACGGTTATGAGGTAGTTATTAGCGAAAGCCCCTCAACGGCTAGTTTGATTGCCCAAGAATCTCAAAAGATGAACCGGATTCGAAAAAAGTAGTAATGGCGGGAATATAAATCACAGAATTATAAATGATAATATATAGTTTTTTAACAAACTTGTGTTAAAAATCAAGGATAAATATACTAATCATAGTTAAATGAAAGTGTGTTATTAATATGAATTTGGTGCCCTTTAGCATATGCTAAGAAACTATTGAGTTCTTAAAAATTTTAACATGTAAATGTAATATATTTCATCTATTTTGAAATATGCATCAATCCAAAAAGAATGATTTGTTTTCAGTTTATCATAGTTTAAGAAATTAAAATGACATATATGGTCGTCATTCAATGAAATGAAATGAAAGGTAAAAATCATAAATGTAATTGGAGTAATTTTTCTAAGATTAAAGCTATGGAATAATAACATTTTCAATCCTTGTACAATTACTCTTAATGACAGCTATTCTAATTTCTATAAGAATGGAAGCAATCTAAGAGGAAAAAAAATGTGTGCTTACATTAAAAAAATCTTAGTTATACGTCAGCAGAAATTATACTATAATTATGATAAACTCCTTCGAGTAAAGGCTCCAATTGTGTTATTTGAAGTGGCTTTTTAGATAACTGTTCCATCCTTAATTGTTGCATTCTTCACTACAACTATGATGCCTGACCTAATGTAAAATCCTTCTTCTGGCTTGTCTGCTTCTTGTACACCCTAAACAATAATTAAGAGTATTTATTAAAAATTAACAAAGTATACATAGGAAACTAAAGAGATACTGTTGAGTTTGGTCTCTAAAATTTTTAACACTCGTCGAAATAATATCTGAATTTTAGAAATGACTAAATTAATCCATGAATTTATAAATTGTGAATCTCTATTGTCTTTAACATAAAATATTATAGTCTTAGGCACAATGGAGACTCAAGATTTGTAAACTAATGTACCAATTTGACCATTTTTATAAGTTGGAGACTATTTTAATGAGTGTTGAAAATTGTAAGGACCAAACTGAGCATTACCACAAAAACAAAATGCAAAGAACAAATTAAGAAAAACACTTACATCACAATTTGCAATAATCACATCTCTTCCTATCCTGGCATTCTTGTCGATTATGCAATTCCTTTTAAAGAAAAATGTTGGAGTAGAAAATCATCAGAAATTAAAAATGAAGAAACTAGAAAGTATTGTAGTTAGCTCAATGTATTAATTATCCTCCCAAGATAAAAATACAAAGACATTGAAAAACACAGATATGTATTTTGAGACAAAATTGGTGTTTTTTTTTTGTTAATTTAAATAACTAAGGTAACATTATTATCGCACCTGATTTTGGTATTCTCTCCAACACCAATTGGGACCTTTCCTCGTGCTACAAGAGATTCAATTTCAGAATCAGTTTCATAGTAGTCTGCTCCCATCATCATTGTATCCTAGATTAACAAAAAAGCCAAATAAATACATCCATCAAATGTGGTACAAAAAATTTAGCATAAGAAAAAGAGGATATAAACTCAAGGATCTAGAAGCTTATGTTGATCATGCTTTCTATTACTAGAAACATTGTTTACAAACACAAGTGAAAAAACACTTCTAATTTAGTAACACTTTAAATAAAAGTACGGTGGCAACTCATATAAAAACGTTTTTATGTAAAAGTTATAGCTAAAATATGGACATGTGTTATTTTAAACAGTTTAATCAAACATGTTAAATCATATGACATTTTCTCTATCATTTTTTATACGAAAAACAGATCCGAGCAAAATGTACAATAAATCAATAGTCTTCTTACCTCAAGAACTGAACCAGACGCCAAACACGAGCGGACGCCAATGACTGAACGTTGAATGTTACACTCACTCAAAAAGCAACCATGCGAAATAATTGCGTCCACGATCTGTTTAAAAAAAAAAAAAGCATTCATGTATGTCCATTCAAGGATGAAAAATTCCATTAAAAAAAAAGAAAGTAATCCAAGCTTATTCCATACCTTAGATTTTAGTACTTTAGTGGGAGGTAAGAATCTTGGGGAAGTGTAGAAAGGCGTCTTTGGATCATAGAATTCAAATTTTGGAGGCTACAGAAATTAAAATCTATGATCAGCACATACAGTAGCATAGTTTTCTAAGTAATAATATTATTATTAAGCTCATTATGAAGATCAACAAAACAAGTTTTCATGATATTTTGTTGTTGTTAATTTACTACTTCAAGAACTTTGAAGATTCATAAGTTTTTATGTTAAAACTAAACAAACCTGTTCTGTTAAGGCCATATTTGCATCATAGAAGGACTTTATAGTTCCAATATCTTCCCAATAGTCTCTAAACAAATATGACTGCAAAATACAAATAAAACAAAAAACATTAATAAGTCAATGTTATGCCTACAGGATTTTAGTTTCACAAAAATGTCATATGTTATTTTACACACTTCCATTGTGTATTTTAACGTCTATTTTATATGAATAACTGACTTTTAGTATATACTGTATACGTAGAATAATTATTATTTTCACTCAGCATTAAAAACAATGATTATAAATAAAAAAAATCGTTCGAAAAGATTGGAGTTCTCTCTTACTTGGACTTTGTGATCCCTCACTGCTGTTGGGATGATTTCAGATCCCAAGTCATTACAAGAAGGACAACTCAATCTTAGTAGTTTCAGCAGAATTTCAGTTCTAAATACATAAACTCCCATGGATGCCATGTAAAGATTTTCCTTTGCTTCTTTTGCAGGTAATCCTAGAATGTTGGGATCAACTTGCTGCAATTATTAAAGGGGAGAGAACCAATGGATTAGCCATGCAATAATTCATATTCTTTACACAATTACATTTTTGTCCCCGTAAAATTCATGATTTTTTTTTTCAAATTCAAGGTTTAATTATTTTGTTGATTTTTGTAATTTAACTAAATTTTTAATTAGATCTTTATATTTTTTTCTTTTTAGTTGGGTCTATGTACTGTTTTAAATTTTGTAATTAGGTTTTTATGTCGAAACTATTAAAATTAATAGAATATTTCTCCCAAAATACATACGGTCAAAGATCTAATTAGATTAGTAATTATGAATGTCTTTAATTTACAAAAAATATTCAGTTAACTTTAATATTTTTAAAATTAGAATTGATTTAATTATAAAACTAAAAACAGTGTAAAAATCAATTAATAAAAAAAATAATATTTAATTACAAATTTAATAAAATTATAAAAAACAAAAAAAAATAATTGACTCTAAATTCAAGATGTTACGTTACAAAAGAAAATCTAAGGAGACATACCAAAAACAAAAAGTCACGAATTCTTAAAAAAAAATGATTACCATTTCCTTCAAATCTGATCCTTTTGGTTTTTCTGCAAACTGCCTAACCCGTCCCATTCTATCAATTTTTACCAGCTCATAATCTGATGCACGACTGTTAGGGAACTATTAGTGATGATTGATGAACTCCAACAATATATATAATAACAAAATAAAGATTATTGTTAATTGTGAGATAAATAATCATAAATAAATAAAGTCACAAAGATTTTGCTACCTTTCATCCATTGGTACACAAGCAATTGTGACATCAGCATTTGACTCAGTATGTCTCTACAGGTGCAAAAGTAGTTCCTCTTTAATCATTGTCAACTTTAGGAAATTAATTAATGATTTATGGATGTGATCTCATTTGAATTTGTACCTCCAAAAATTTCATGTAGTCCATCCGGCAAAGATGATCACCAGAAAGTATTAACACATTCTCAATGTTCTTGTGTTTGGCATCCTGCAAGGCAAATCATACACTCTAACAATTTCACTTTTCACTATCCAAGTATCTATGCTAAATTAGTTCGGGTTAATATTTAAATTGATCCTAAAAAATCACGTATAAATCAATTTAGGACTTGTTTAGATAAATTTTTATGAAAATATCTTCTTTTAAGTAATCATTTTAAAAAAGTTTTTAGAAAAATATACAAATTATAATTTTTAAATTTTCGTTTGTAATACTTTTATTTTTATTACTAAAATTTTGTTACACACACTAAAAAAATATATATTTTTTTAATAGTACTCAAATAAACACTTAATCTTTAAAAATTTTATGCTTCAATTTGATTCTTAAAGAAATAAGAATACAAGTTAAATTAATCCTTTTTACCAATGACATGTCAACAAAAAATTTAATAGAACAATCAAGTTGACTTATTACTTAGTTATGCAACATTAGAAATACTTACCTCAAAAACCCATATAAATCTTCTCACAGCATCAGCTGTTCCTTGGAACCATTCCTTTCCTGCTTCTCCAGGAGTTTGAGTAGCAGCCAAGACCTGTCCCCAAAAAAATTATACATGCCCCTTAAATTCATAACATATGCTATATGGAATTTAATTTAATTAACTCAGGTGCAGTACAAATAAATTTTACATTCTCATCCAATTATATTTTTCTATTTACATAACTATTCATTTAGTGATGATTATTAAAGTTACTGATAAGGTATAAAAATACCTCCACAAAGTCAGTTCCAGTGAACACTCCATTTCCACAATTATAAGTGCGAGAGAGATGGCCATTGAGGGAGAAAGAGTTGTACTGTGTTAGAACATATATTTTTTTAACCCCACTATTGATGCAATTGCTCATAGGAATGTCTATGAGTCTGTAACATCCTCCAATTGGAACCTGCATGAAAATATATAGGTTTGAATTAATTAATTATTTATTATGTCCAAAAGAAAAATGGCACATTATAAGTGGATCATACAGCGGGTTTGGCTCTTGTGCTAGTTAGAGGAAAGAGTCGAGTTCCAGCACCACCACCCAAAATTATGGCAGCTACATTTTCTGGATTTGGTTTTGGATTCTGAAAAATAACTTTAGGGTATACCTGAAAAAATCAAAATTGTTTTGTGCAATTACTAGGTAATATATCCATAGAATCTCAAAACAATTAATTGAAAGCAAAGATAGTCATTGTATAAAATGCATGAAGTCATTCATCTAACTAATAAGATCAATAAGCATGCTACTATATATAATGATTTTGACAATATAAAATCTTGGCAGATAGGAATTTTCACTGAACTAATATTTAGCATCTAATACACATTGTATTAAGTTATGTACCATGGAATTCATATCTGGTGTGTATACAGCATGTGCAATGCCATGCTTCAACTTTCTTTTGTTCATCAAATTCTTGTTGCATGGTTGAGTAATGAAAAACCTGCTATTCAAACTCTCCTTTTTTGCACTTTCACCCCAGAAACTAGAACTCGTTTTTCTTCCAACTCCTTTGCTAACTAGATTAATGCTACTCGTGTTATTCAAGATTGCAAGAGCTGAATCCATGGCTGAATTAACCACGGAATCGGAATATCCCTCTACTAATTTTTCAGTGTCTTTGATCTTCTAAACATCTCAGGAGACAAACACTGTTATGCAATGCCACAAACTGATGAGTAAAACAAAAACTTGAAGGTACCCTTTTAAGGATTGGCAAGATTGTTAGAACAAAAATGAAATTAGGATAAAAAAGAAGTTAATTGTGATAGGGTTTAGGGTGTTTATATGACATTGGTGTACATGTTTATAGATGAGAAGTGTGAGATCGTAGATCCTATGAGAAAACGCTTGATTAATCCCGAAACTATAGGGTCCTATGAAGAAACAAGTAATGTTCAAATAAATTAACTAGAAACATGGCAAGTTTTACTCTATCACTGTGTTTCGTCTGTGTCACTACAAAGCTACAAATACAAAATCATGTGATTTAGCGTGAGATTCGGCTAAAAACACTAGCTCTTATGTTGACGTGTTCTTTTGGTTGATTTGTTTTGTTTCATGCGTGTATTTTTAATTTCAAAAATTTGTTGTTCCAGAATATGACCACGTGTCCAATAAAATGGTTTTTAACACATGATTAACATTGATTATGTCTTGCATTGTATTATTGTTGTAGTCATCGTGACATTTTCTTCTCACTTCATGTTTTAATATTTAGTTTTAACCAAGTATTAAAACACGTGTACACTAATCGTCTTTTTTTTCTGAAAAATAATAATAAATAAAATAGAGTTGTAAGAGCAAATGCTTAATTAATCCCAATGCTGTAGGCTCCTACAAATAAACATCTAATGCTCGAAATTTTTTTTTTTCATTTCTTTTCTTAAGAAAAAATTTCAGTGCTATAATAAGAACGTTATCTTTATACAACTGTTTGATTCAAATAAGATTCGTTAAAATTCAAAATATTTAGGCGATTGGGCTCATTTATTTTCTCTCTATAACAAGATGTCTAAGATTTATATTCAAAATAATAAAAACAGAAAACCATTTTTTCCTTTTATAATGATATTCAAATTCCTAACACAGTAACACTTAGAAATAACTGGGCTAACTATTTAACTAATTCAAATTCATTTTATTTATAATTTAAGGCAGCGACATTTTTTGGGTAAAAGAAAAGGGCCTGAGCCCAAAGAGAAAACAAAAACGAAGAAACACTAAAGAGGATCAATATTTGTCACCCATGTACTATCATAAAAAAGCAACTGATTTAGTTCATGATATGGAGAATCTAAAAATCTGAGTGCAAGAACTCTATCTCCCAAGGCCTTTTCTTGATCATGTTAATCTCCCTTATCACAAGGATTATGGTAAGTTGTTTTCCTCTTATCATTGAGCATGTTAAAAATTTTTAATGACTAATTACATCTTTTTCTTTTTGTATAGTACTCTCAGCCCGACAAATAAAAAATTAATTCGTTCTATATTTGAATTTTATTTAAAAGTTTGTTATTAGCCAATAAATTACTGCATGCCCAAGACGGATCTAAGTTTGGAACCCCAGTACTTAGGGCTAGTGAGTTGCTTTTTTTGTCAGGATGTCGTTTTTTCTTTATGTTAGTTAGTTTTTGTTCAACTATGGGCTTTACTAATGTTTTTGCTTAACCTACATATATTACCTATGGGCCTATTGGGTCGTGATCTTCAGATCTTCAGCCCATAAAGCAAATAACCACATCCACATAGCCATCGTGGTCGACATCATCACCTCCATAATCTCATCTTCTCTCTCTCTCTCTCTCTTGCAGAACAAAAATGGTGCAGTGCATAACCAACACATTCCTCCACCCAAAACCCTTCCATCCTCTCCCATCCAAAACAAAACCCGTAATTACCTTCTCTTTCTTGTTTCGATGTTAGTTATCCGTTTCTTATTTCTGTTAATTAGTTATTTCTCTGTTTGTTAGGTGGGAAATTGCAGGGTAGGGGTGACGTGCAGGAAGAAGGATATACACCCGCAGTACCACGAGGATGCTAAAGTGTACTGCAACGGGGAACTCGTGATGACTACCGGTGGAACCCAGAAGGAGTACGTGGTTGACGTTTGGTCAGGTAACCACCCCTTTTACCTGGGTAGCCGGTCAGCGGTTATGATTGACGATGACCAAGTTGAGAAGTTTAGGAAGAAGTTCAGTGAGCTCACTGAAATTATGGAGATTCCGGTACTCAAGGGTGAAATCGTAATTCCCTCCAGGCGCAGGGGTATTCAGAAAGGTGGCAAGAAGAAGTAGAAGAATTAATTAGATCCAACACACTTCCCAAGTTGGTTTGATTCCTATCTATCTATGTAGCTTCTTATGAATTATTGATTCTTCTTGTTGTTTATAGAAGGGGGAAAAATGGAAAATGTCCGTGTGGTGTTTGATACTATGCTTCAATGGTTCATTTGCTAATTTTATTTTTGTTAAAGAATGAGAATGAATGTGATTAATTTACTTTAGTTATATTTAAGTCTGATACATTCCATTTATCATTGTTAGATATAGATTTTTCTATGAAATCACTTATCTCAAAGGTGTGATTGCCTTATACTTTTTGCTGGATAAATTTTGAAACAATGTTATGAAACTAATTATACCAAAAATTTAAGCAGCTAGATAGAGATACATGAATGATTATATATCTCTCAGGTGCTCTATGTAGTGATGTATAAACTGAAATGATATGTTTATTATAATTGTAAGTAAAGGTTTAGTTTTATTATTGAGATTGTATGCATGAGTCAATTTAGTTATTATGAAATTTTGGTGACCAAATTGGATTATGAATTCTTATTTTGAGGACTAAATTGAACATTTTAAAGTCAATGACTAGATTAAATCATGGTTATAATTTTAAAGGCTAAATTAAATTGAGATTAGAGAAAGAACGGTTATGGTTGTAAAATGAATTTTGTTAGTTTGTGTAGCCAATATAGATGTTACGTACTACATCAAAAAAGAAAATTAGGTTATAGTTAGTTTTATTATGTTTCTTTAGTGCTATTTTTTTCTAACCAAAGTGCACACTGTTTTGAGCCTATGTACCATTTGATACTACCACAAGAATAATGATAAGAGGGAGAATTTAAGTTGAAAACTAAGCTTAATCATGTCTGAATCATGTAATGAAGTTTTGGATGCTGCTCTAGGTCTTGGAGATGAAACTAAGAAACTATCCCTTTTTTAGCCTCAGAAAATGGTTTGATCTTGGATTCTTCAATGGTTTTTCAGCACTAACAAAAGTCAAGAAATAAAAAATCCAAAACTCTGAATTCTTGCATCATATAAATCTAAATCATGCATTTAAGGTATACAAAACTTGTTCCAGCTTTATATTGAAGGCAGTGGCTGCATAGATTGATTTGTATTCTATTCATGGCTGTTGAACTTTTCCTTTAAAATAGAATGTTGACCTTGTTTGAAGTGTAGGTAAAATTGAGATCTTAGTCTATGACTTGTAATCAGAGAAAGTGTGAAACCCAAATGCTACATGTTGCTCCAAAAATTTTAAGGAAAAATAAGGTTACACTCTTGGTTTTTGCAATAGAATTATCTTAATTCAACGAAGTGTCTATAAATATTAAATAGTGAATATCACTTTGATTGGTTTCTATGTTGCAAAATATGATCTGGTGTAAAGGGAAAAAAAAGGGGGGAAATGAAATCATGGTTGGAGACTTTGGAGCTTAAAAATAAACTCAGATTAACTTTGTCGAATAAGTTAAAATGATTTATAATTCAATTTACTGAATTTAAAGTTTTAAACTACAATGGGTAATACACATAATTATTTTTATGCTTTGTTTTTTGTCATGGAATTATCGTTATGCTTTAATTAATGTTTTGTGCCCACTCAACCCAAAAAACACACCCAGTCCAAAACGGATAAAAGTATCCAAAAGAAAAAAAATGCAATATGGTTAAAAACAAACCTTTGTGCTTCCTGACCAAAAAAAAAAAAGAAAAAACCTTTGTGCTTCAAAATAAAGACGGAAAGGGAAAGATTGTCCTTTGTTTTTTTTACTTTGGATTAATGAAATTTGATTCTTTTGATCTAGGAAAAATATAACAAAATAAAACATTAAAAAATAGTAGCCCCAAAATAAATTTTGACAATTAGTCACTCAAAAGAATATATATAATGTCATCTTATATTTATTATATTCTTTTATTATCAGAAGAATGACACCGTGATAGCTCAAATGATTAATAGTTAGTAAGGTTTTCTTTTTATTTTAAATTATTAAATACAAGGTAGGACGTCTAAAAAGAAAAAAGGTTTGATTTTATTCATTCTTTTTTCTTTTCTCGTCTCTTATTAGTTCCTTTTCACAATCTATTATTAGAAAGGCGCAGAATATATATAAACATTTGGGAAAAATGTCTACTCTTCTTGTGGATCTCATCTTAGTGAAGATTCTCAATTCAAAAGGTAGGTTCTATGTCTACATCACTTTTAACTTTGGCGTATTTCATTTTCTGGGGGTGAAAATTAGTGTTGATTGATCTTTTGGTATATGAAATATGTTATAGCAACACTCCTTTTGAGGTGTTGTTATTTTTCATCTACTAAAAAAAATTAAATATATAATTATATCTTGTTTAATTATTTTGTTAGAATAAAAGACAAGTTGCATTTGAATTATATTTTTGAAATAGAAATATAGAGAATGAGGCATAGAGACAGAGAAAATAAAAAAACTTAAGTGAAGAATATATAATTATATCATTTTTGACTTGAGTTATGCCTTCATGAGTGATTTAAAGTTTGTCCCAAATTTTTTTTTACTATTGTGCATCTTGATACCCGTTGGTATTCCTCAAAGCTGACCGCAAAGTTGAGCAAGTTGACTGCTTTGGCGTTGAGCTCTACTTTCTTTCACTCTTTCTCATTTCAATCGGCTTTACCTTTGATTGTAACCACACCATCAGCTCCTGTAGTGGTTGAAAATTGTGGACCTTCCAGAATTATCTCCCAAAGTCTGTAATCTACTCATTGAAATAATATTTTCATTCTTTCTTTCTAGTAACTGTAGTTCTTTCTATTAAAGAATGGGGTCTGTTGCTTGACTGCCCTTCTGTCAGAGTGTATGCCACCAGATTTAAGCCACTGTTAGCCGCCATCAGGATCTTTTTTCCAAGTTGCAAAGCTTGATCTCTTTGAGACCAAGTTCTGATACCAATTGATGGTAATCAGTGGCTAAGAAAAGGAGGGAGGGTTGAATCTTAGCCCCTCTTTGCTGAGTATCAATTGCTGCTTTTTCAAAGAAACTTTAGGAGATATTTCTGTTTTTGTCTCATAACTAGTCAAGAGACATTTTCTTCTTGTCTCGTAACCGATTAGGAGATATTTTTCATTTTTGTCTCCTACACAACAGAAACAGAATTGGAGTAGAAGAGAAAGAGAGAATCACACCTAGAAGTATCATGGTTCAGCTGCCAAGTGTAATGCAGCCTACATCTAGTCTCCATCACAATTGTGATAAAATTTCACTATAATCATCATATTACATACACCAATTCTTCCCTAGGAACTACCCATTCCTATCTGGGACAAATCCAGATTCTATCCCCAAAGCTGAACTTGACTTGGACACCTACCAAGCTTTCAACTGCAAAGTACTAATCCAATTTGTAAGGAAATCCCACAGGATCATGAAACATAACATACAGATGTATAAAGGAACTCTTAGATATCTATGGCTTTTTCTTTAATTTTGCTCTCTCTGCCTTTTTCCTCTAACTGGTTTTTTCTTACAAATCTCACTCTATTTGCCTTTTACCATAAGACTCAGACAGACAAAACTAAAGAAAAGAATACAAAATAAAACCCATTGAAGGAGAAAAACTCAGGAAGCTTAGGTAGCTATGAGAATTCTGTGCTTTCTCTCCTTGTCTGAACCCTTGGCCGTTCACCCTTATTATAGAAGGGAAAGCTTCCAAGGTTAAAACCGGTTCAACCAAGCCATCAACATCTTCTCCAACAAACAGCCAGTTTGAACAGAGAGAAGAAAGAGGGAAAATCGGAAGCAAAACCAACATGCATGTACCTCTTTCTCATCCCTTCTCATCAAGCTTCATCAATATGAGCATTTCATCTTGACTTTGGCCCCAAGAATGAATTCTGGCCCTTTATGAATCTTTGATCTTTGACAGCTCTTTCCTCTCCATATTTGCTTCTTCCTCCACGTAGCTCCAGTAGCTACCTTCTGTCTTGGATGAACAAAAATAGAAACGAGCTTTACCACTGATATCTTCTTCTTTGACCGAGTCCGGTTGCTTCTATTCTAGGCATGAAGATCTTGAGACTTCTTCTTGAAATCTTGCCTTCAATGACAAAGATCTTAGCCACACTATGCTTCGGATCTTCCTTGTTCAGAAACCATCATCAACCTAGCCTTTTTTTCTTCATAACTTCACTGTTTTTCTCTAATAACTTGCTCTTGCTATCTTCTTCTCTGACAATGAAATGACTGAAACAAAGAGAGAGAAGAGAGAGAAGAAAGAAAGAAACTTTCGAAGGAAGCAATAAATGAAATTAAAAAAAATTAATTTCCACTTCCATTCTCCTATGCATAAAGTAACGTGTGGAGCATTTAATGCAATTAAATCAATTTAAATTTTCTCTTTCAGTTACCAATGCATGAGTTTAATTTAATTAAAATTTGAATTCCATATACCATGGAAGTAGGTAACCGAATGGTGCATCAACAAATTGGACCCCTTTTGTTTTGTGATCAACGTATGACATCCTTGGGCCACTTTCTTCATCATTTTGTTTTATCAAAATGGGCCTGAGGTTTGGGCTTATCTCCAATACAAGCTTTAACAACTTGAGTGATCTACAAAGTAAATTATTTCACTTATCAAATTGGGCTTATATTTCTTTTTGGTCCAATAATCAAAATCTGCACACTAAACAAAATTCATCAACCAAACAATTTGAAATAAAAAATTAACAATTTTTTTCTATTTAACATTTTTTAATAATGTTTGATCATTATAAAAATTTCAAGTTTTCCAAACTCGTCAATCTCCCCCTTAATGACAAATATTATTAAAATTTGAATTGAAAATGAATAGGATTAGAAAACTCCCTTGAAGATTTTGGCCGAATCCTCCCCTTTCAATTTATCACATTGCTCCCCCTTTATGTGTGCTTATGTCCAATGGAAGCAGTACCTATAACTTCTTTGAACAATTCCAAAAAAAAATTTATATATTCAACCCATGGAACCTTAAAAATCGAGCCATAAAAAGGCTTGTATTTGAGCAATTTTTATAAACAAAGTCAAGGCTAACTTGTAAACTTTCTAATAACATGCTGCTCATAGAAATTGTACTCAAAATATAAAACAGAGCAGGACATAGTACATTGAGAGTACATTTCAAGCAAATGATCTAACGCTTAAAGTATAGAAAAAATTCTGCCAACAAAGCAACATATCAAGCAAAAAATATATATAGCAAGCAGTAAAACACAATATTCTTCCACCAAAACAGGATATCAAAAATGACATGAAACAATAATCAAAAGAGAGCCCCAAAACAGAGCAAGAATTGGCAGTCCCAATTCGATTTTCAATTCAGCCTCTTTTAAATTTTCCTCCCCTTATTGTCATTAAGAAGGAACCTGCAAAATAGATAAAACAGCAAGACAATGCATAATATTGATATTAAAACATAAACAGAGTATCAAAGTTATTAAGTACAATCATCCAAAACAGTTCAAGAGAAATTAAGTTCAAAAAACCAACCAAAGAAAATTGTCCAAGTTCATAAGCAGCAGTGAGCAAATCTTTAAGCATAAGAAAGATTGATGTCAGAATCAAGATGATCGTCTTCTTTTTTAGAATGAGCCATGTCCTTTTCCAAGCTCTTAATCAGCAGATTAACCCTTTCATGGCATTTGGTCCAGGCCTTTTCATTTTCATAGGGTTGCTTTCGAGCCTCTTTGTATGACCTGACCATCATACTAGACATGTTGGAGAACTCATTCAGAACATCCTTGACAGTTTTAAAAATTCAAGTAGATTCAAAAGGAAGACTTTCACTTTCACTATCAGAAAATATTGATGCCATTGAACTCTTGTCCTTTTTACCTTTAACAGAATCACGAACCCCTCATCCTTTAATTGTGAAAACCCTATTTTCAACAGGCTCATTGCTCAAATAAACATTAAAGTACTCAAAGATGCATGTTAGAAACATTTCATATGGCAGATTTGCTTTCTTATCGCTGTGGACACAGTCCCACATATGTCTCACCATAAGATATGCAAATAAAATGGATGCAGAATTGAGAATAGCAAAAAGCACAAGAGTGTTACAAACCATAACTCTTTGGTAAGAACCACTTTGAGGCATCAAAATATGATTAATGATACGACGAAGCAAGGCTCGCACAAGTTCGAGAGCCTTGTGGGTCAGAGTTGTACCATCAAGAGCAGAGAAATTTTCACAAACCCGAGTCAAGGCTACTTGAAGGAAAACCCCAACATGGTTGTCCCATTTACCAGACATGTAAGCCTTAGCTCCTTCATCTTGGTACTCTAAGGCAGCACTTATAATATCTCTATTTAGAGTGAGGTGAACCTTTTTAATATATGAATGTAATGAACCATCATGAAACATCATATTTACATAAAATTCTCGAACCAAGTTCGGATAAATTGGTTTTTGAATTTTGAAAAGTGGAGCCCATTTGAGATCATCAAAAAATGCAGTGAAATCAATTCCTTTTTCACAAAGATTTTCTAGATTTACCATAAAAGAAGCACAAAGGTGACGATTCACCAAAACTTGAGAGTGAAATTCAAAAGTAGCGCAAGATATGAAACGGACAAGATCAAAGTGGGAGTGGCTTTTACCATATTTGTTTTTGAAATCCAATGAGTCCAAGTTTGAGGGTTCTCTGGTGTCACGAAGAACTGGCCTTGTTGAATGCTGAGACCGACTAGAGGGATAAGGGGGTGGAACGCCGAAGTGGTGGTGATGGTTGTGGAGAAGGAAGTGGTGATTCTTCTTCTTCTTCAGGGATTTGATTCTTTTCCTTAGTGTTCCTCTTAGATGAAGCATCTTCCTGCCTTGATGTCGCCCTTGCATGGGTTCCCTTACGTGCCATGTATTCTAAATCATGTTGCTTGTATGCGAAGTTTGTATTCGTAGGTTTTGATGAATGACAAACCAACAAACGACATGAAAGACAAACCAACAAACAACTTGAATGAACAAGCATGTTGAAAGATCAACCAACATTCAACGTTGAGGAATGAAGAGTTGAAAGCAACACAACAACAACAAGAAACTCAAGTCCACAACATTTGAAGACAAGTATAGTGTCTTAGGACTTAGGTAACTTCTTGTTAAGAACCAATTGCTAAATCTCTCAACACACACTCACAAAATGTTTTGATGCACATCTTGCAATTCGATGCTAGCCAAATGGTTTAAAACTTGTTTTCAAAGGTACAAAAGCATAGGAATTGACTCCAACAAGTTTGAGATCAATCCTAAGTATTTT